>NC_142892.1:9387500-9577500 GCF_054131105.1 Drosophila navojoa | reverse complement strand
TTTTTCGGTGCTGGCTTCTAGATCTGTTCCAACTCTATCTCCCTATCTCTCTCTCTCTCTCTCACTCGCTGTCTCTCCCTATGGCTCTCGGCTTTGGCAATTTATTTGCAAATATTTTTCAGCATCAAAAATATGTGTGTGCTCCCATCCCACTCAGCCACTCAGCCACGCCCACTCGCCCATACGCTGTGCTGCAATTGTGCAGCAGTTGTTAGTTTTTATTTCTTTTCTAGTTTTATTTTTGTTGGCCGAGCTTAAACTCGGATTTTTGCCTGCTGCCAAATTATATTACGCATACGCCATGTTGCTGGAATTTTCATCAAATTTAAAATCAGTCTTACAACAACAACAACAACAACAGAAACACGAACACAACATCAACAACAATGCGCACAATTGCAGCTGGGCTGTCTGTGTTCGGGCTTTTGGGCCCGCTGTTGTCCAGCTTCGGTCTGCTCTGGTCTCTGCTGTCCTGCCACTCAATTGCGGCACCATTGACTAATCTCGCTTTTGATTTTCCAAAGCCATTAGCACACACACACATAGACACAGAGGCACACGCCTACGGACGAACGGCTTTGGACAGTGGAAAATATGACAATAGCAGCGACACCTGCACAGGAAGGACACTCCGTCCGGCTGGACACTAATTCACACAGAGACACGCAGCTGGCGCAAAGCAAATCCAGTTCCAGTTCCCAACGGTTCCCGGCCTGATGAGTTGTCACATGTCGTCGCACTCATCTACTATCGCACATCGTGTCCAGCCGCTGCGCTCTGCGCTCAGTGCTCTGTGCCTAAGTGCCTGGCTACTAAGCTGCCCATCTCACTTCCACTGCACCATCTCTCCCTCTCTCTCTCCCTCTCACTCACTCACTCTGCCTGCCTGCCTAAAAACTATTGAGTCGAAATTATGCAAAGTTTGGCTGCAAATATTTTTTAATTAAAAGCATTTGCACAAGCATCGCTCCGGCTCTGGCCAACTGGCCGCATAGCTTGTTAAATGTCAAAAGCACGCCTCACTGATTTCGCCCAAGTAGAAGGAACGGGAGGACGGCAGAGTGGACACTGCAAAAAGAGTTGGCATCTACAAAATTCATCTGGCAAAAATTCGATTGTGTTATTTTTTGTTCCCTCTCCGCTCTCGCTGAGCATAGTTTCGAGCAGAAGGCATGGAGAGTAGTAAAAACATGTCGCATTCACATTCGCATTCGCATTCATTCATTTTCATTTACTGGCATGTTGAGCATACGCCACGTTGGGTGCCAATGACAAGGCTCTGTAACTGTCAGGCTAGATGCGAAGGAGATGGCCCAGAACGGGCATAGGCATATTTAATTTAGTCTCTGGCCAAAATCCAATGAAAATTTGACAAAGCTACAATGGGATTTGCCCAACAACTTTAAACTAAAACCTAATTTCTTAATTTTCTAAAAATTCTTGATCCAAATACATTTTCAATCTGCCTTCGTCCACCTTTTCGTTTTTAAATATGTAATTAAATTATCACACATTGCTGTGCATTATTTATGTACATATCCCCTGGCATATTTCTGCTAATTGTCCGCTCTTTATATTATTTCTTCCCATTGTGCAAATCAACAGCTCTGTGAATAATAAATTATGCACTTCCCAACAGCAAAAAAAGGAAAATAAAGAAGGAGATGCAGAGAAATCATAAAACCATAGGCGTGGCCGGGCAAACAAAACACACTGATGACAAAAGCCAAAAATATTGCCCAGCTAAGCAAATGCTTAAAGAACAGTAACGAGTGGGACACATAAAAACCAACAAAAGTCTGCCCTCAGGCGACAAGAGACAAGAGCACAACAGAGCAGGACACACAGTGTGGACTACGGACTATGGACTGTTCTCTGTTCAGTGTTGACTGTTGACTGGGCCATGTGCTGCCTCAAGGCACACTCGGTAGAGGCCCAACAACTTGTCCATTTATGGCGCTTCATTTTAAACAACAAACACTCGGCAAACACTTGCCCTGGCACTGGCACGCATCACTTGGCTTGATTTTTAATTGTGCTGCTGCGCATTTCGATTGAAATATGAAAAAGCGGGAGACTGCCGACCCCAGCGGGACGGGCCAGAGGAAGGGCTGGGCACGAGCTGACGCCGAGGCAGCAGGACCAGGCGTAGGCAGCCCACAGCACAGCAGAGCAATTCCAACCATGGCTGCGCCTGTGCTCAACAGCTTGTCTGACTGTATGCCAGACAGTCGTCAGTCGTCCGTCGTCCGACTCGGCGTAGGCCTTTTGAAGCATAAAGATAACTTAAGTTGTCCCCACAGGAGCTGAGAGCACGAGAGGCAGCAAGAGGCAGAGTTCAGTTGCAAACCGACAACTCGAACGACGGCGGCTGCAAACAAATGACACTGAAGTTCACCTTTTTATGCCAAGTGGGTTGAGTCGAGAGCAGGAGAGAGCGGGCGAGAGATAGAGAGAGGGAGATAGAGAGCTGTCCTGGGATCTGGCGCTTACATAATAAAGTAACTCAAGTGCGCTAAGCAGTGAAAGCTTTTGTAACGGGTTGTCACTGGGCCGACTGAGACTACAGAGACTACAGAGGCTCGGTCGGTCGGTTGCTGCTCTTTTCTGGCTCTACCTCTGCCTGCGTCACATTAAAGAAATTATAAATATGTCGACAGAGCCGGTCACGTATAAAACTGAGCTGTGTGTGAGTCGGTTTGCTTAGCAGACAATTAAAAATTCCATTTGTGGTATTTAAAGCATTGCACATGAGCGAATTACAAAGGCCAAAGTCCTTGAGCCAAAGGGCCAAAGGGCAATGCAAATGCAGGGCAGCACAGGCCTTGCCGGGCTAATGAAATGACCAGCAGGAGGCGGAGCTCTGGTAAATGACAGATAATAGGCAACGTAAGAGCTGACAATTTGTCGCAATCGTATTAGTCGAGCAGGCCTCACTTCAATTAACATATTTACGTATACTCTGTGTAAATTGTTCGGGTAATACGTCACTCACGTACATTTCATTGAGTAGCCCGTTCATGTAAAATCTAAGCCTGAATCAAATTCCGTTACATCAGCGATAGTTGTGAACAATTTTTTTTTATTTTGGACTATATTGTTTTATACGGCTGCAAGCATGCTCAAAGTACCTCAGAGGAACAAGCTGCCGTCACTGACGCCGCGTCCGATCAAAATCGAACGGCCGACACCCAGAAAAAAGCTGAACTTCATTAAGCCGGCGTACGTAATGCCAAAGAAACCAACCAGATCGGAGGAAATCGCCAATATGACTGCCGAATTGAATGAGCGCTTGATTACACTGCAAGCCCGCGTCGCTGAGTGGAAGGCCCTCAGAGAGAATAAGAATGAATAGAGCTTGTTGATATATATATATATATTGTTTTTAGCCGGAAATGCACAACAAATTAAACAACGTTTTCAGTACGACGATTTCGATTTATGCAAAGAGTCACGAACCATTCAGATTTGAAAATTCTTCAAAGCCCCCAAATCATTTGTCCAGTTGATTAAATTTCCAGCCAAACATTTCGCTGGCTCATTGGCTATGCATGCTGCAGCGCTCTTAATTGCATGTTTTAGGCCAAAAACGCATAATTGATTTAAATGGCAGACGCAGACGGGCATGCCACGCGCTGAGCATGGTGAAAGGCCGCTATCAGAACAATTCCCAGTGCTGAAATCCATTCGGCGATCGCCCCAAAAGATAATGAATGGCATAATGGCAGCGAGGCCCACAACTGTTTATTAGCAATGCGCGATTCGGGCGGCCGGCCACATGGCGTATGCGTAATATGCCAAGCATAAACAAATAGAGCCCCGGCACAGTCCATAATTATGCACGCCCATGTGAGGCGTGGCGCATTGATTGAACGCCAAATCACTTAACCCAATTCAAAGCCAAATGCATTGGCAACAACTTGGCAACAGCAGCAGCAGAAACCTTTTTTCTTTCTCCTCTCCTTTTCTTTTACTCATTTCATTTTCCCTTCTCGTGTTTTTTGCCAGGCGATTTCTATGGCCGCAATCGAAGCTGACAAATGGTCGATTGGCAGCTTAATGGCAGCCACGCTTTCCGCTTTGGCAACGAAGATTCCGAGCTGGCTAAGAAACATGCTAAATAGCCGAATGCCTCAGTGAGCCTGCTTCCAGCAGTCACAGCGGCAGCAGCTGCTTTCTCCATGCTGTATAAATTTTAATTTCCTCTCGGCCTGGCTGCTGGCCAAAGCTGCTGGCAAAGCCAAGCCCCAAGTAAGCAAAGCCAACTCCAACTGCAACTTCAATTGCAATGTGGAAACCCCAAAGTGATAGCTGCAGCTTCTCAATTTTGGGCTTGGGCAACAATTGTTGCTGATTTAACACAAAATACAGCCAATCTGCTGCTTGGAGACGGGGCCAGAGGGGCCTGACGCTTTGGATATTTGTCAATGTCCATGGCAAACAGTTTTGGCACAGCTTCGCCTGCCAAATCTGAATCTCTGTGTGTGTGTGTGTGTGAGTGTGCTTTATAGGTTTATTAGTAGAGTCTGTTTGGCAGTGCCTTTAGCAATGATTCGGTACATAATTTAGAGCAAAGCATACTAAGTACTCCTCTGCCCAAGTGCCCGAACAGCAGCTCACAGTCCATTTATGGCAAACATAATTAAGATATTATAATGGAAGAGCCAATATGCAATATTAGACATAAATAGAAGAATGGAACAAAGAGAGGCAATGGCAGCTTGTATTGAAGACTCTCTCTATCTCTCTCTCTCTCTCTCTCTCTCTCTCTCTCTCTCTCTCTCTCTCTCTCTCTCTCTCTCTCTCTCTCTCTCTCTCTCTCTCTCTCTCTCTCTCTCTCTCTCTCATTTGAATACATGTCTAATAATTTGTGTTTTACTAATTTACTAACGTCTACTTAATATGCTCGACTTTATGGCGAGAGGAAGAGAGTTTTTTCTTCAACTCTTGAAGCTCATATGTTTATCGGCTACAATTTAGCTTCCACAGTTGCCTTTAGCCGGCTTGCCGTGGCTCCACTTGGCTCGACTTGGCTCGACTTGGCTTGGCTTGGCTTGTAGCTGACCGCACATAAAACAAACTTTGCGGTTACTTAATGAAGCTGAAAAATTGCCTTGGTTTTCTATTTTATTTGCACTCACTCACGCTAGCGCCTCGACACACACACACACTTGCACACTCGCACACTCTTTGCCGTATCACTTGCTATTGCTATTGCATTTTTTCCTGCCGCTCTTCGTAATTTTCTTGCCGTTTGCTCTCCTCTTTTTTTCTCTCGTTTTTAACAGCCACAGACACATTTTAAACGCTTTGCGGTGGGTGGCCCTCATCTATGGCAAAGCGTCAGCTCTGCCATTTGCCTTCTACTATTTATGCTGAGTGACTGTCGGCTGGGTCTGGACCTGGGCTGCCATTAAACAGGCTGTCGAGCGGCAGGCGGCAGGCGGCTGGCGGCAGGCGGAGTAGAATTCCTTAAGTTACCTACTCTCCACTCTCATCGAGTCTCCACTGTACACACAACTTGAGCCGGAGCCTGCTCCACTAGAGGCAACTTTTGAGCCACTTTTACAGCCGCTCGCGCAGTCATAACCACAGTCTGTGGCAGGCATTTTCAGGCACTTAACTTTCGAGTTTATCATACCAATTTTTATTTGCATTTTTTGCAACATTTCATTTTTAACTGCCGAACTTTGAGACGGCATATTTCTTGGCCGCCAAGTTTCGAACGGTCTCCGACGGCCTCTTACGGCTTATTAAGTGGCCAACTTGATGCCGATGACACCCGTGCGTGCTCTCGCTCTCTCTCACACTGTCTCTCTCTGAACTTTGGCTCATATGCAAAGCGAAAATTTAATTAAATACGCGCTTGCACTCGTCGATCGCCTCAGCTGCTTTAGCTGACCCAGCTGCCCCATAAATAATTGGCGCTGATTTGTAAATGTCAGCGGACAGTCGACGCCTCGAACTGGTCAAAACGGCAGCGACTGTAGCTGAAATCCAAACTGTCCGCCATGTTTGCCACTTCATTCATCTATCTTAAGTGCACACACAGACACACACACACGCACACACATGTATATGTTTATGTGTATATACAAATGTAGCCGAGTCCGGTCGGTGGAAATGGTCGGTCCTGCTGGCGCCATGCAAAGTGCATGTGTGTGTCTGTGTATGTCTGTGTATGTCTGTATGCTTTGCTAATTGGCCAAGCAGGCGAGCCAAGGCATGGATAACATGTGCCTTTCCCTGCTCCCTCCAGCTCCAGCGCCACCTCTGCTGGTGATTGATTTGTATGGCTTAAGCTGAACGCGCGAGCAAACGCACGATAAACGGTGTAAAATTAATTAGTCACTGCCATGTGCGGCCGCCGTACACAGATGAGTCTAGTATTCGGTTAGCTTGCTTCTCGCATTTGTAAGAGACTTGTATATGTGTGCATGTGTGTGTCGCCTGACTGTCTCGCCAACTCCTGCTGCCGTCAGTCACTCCCTCTCCCTCTCTGTGTGTCATCTGCGCTTTGTTTATAAATAAATAAATGAGCAGACTTACGTAGCCAGCCCCAAATTGGCCATGGCCAATCAATTGCAGTCAGAGCAAATGGCCTGGCCATTTGTTGTTGCCAGCGCCAGTCTTTAAGGTCTACTGCCAGCACTCTTTGACTCCTTCGCGCCTGTTAACGATTGTCAATTGATTTGGTTTAATGCGAGACTCCAAACTTTCATTCGCTTCGCCTGCCGCTGGCCAACCAAACAGAAAGTTTGCTGAAAATTATTGACACGCCGGCAACACAACAAGTTGGCTGCGAGCTGCCCATGTATTCATGTATTAGTGTGTGCTGCAGCCGCAATGACACGATAAACATTTTATTTCACATATTGCCACTTGCCTGGCTTGCGGTCAGCGGTTCGCTTGGGTTCAGCTCGAAAATGCTGTGAGAAGTCGCCAAATGCTGCGCCCGTTCGTTTCATTTGCTGACTTCACACAAAACACAAAATAAAAGACGAAAAATAAAAAGTATAAGTGAAAATAAACTATTTCATCGGCAGCATAAAGTTTATTGTTGTTTATGGTGCAGAAAAGACAAAGTTTTATCTGGCTCGAAGCAAGTGCTTTTGGCCAGAAAAATAAACTCAAATTGCATTTAAGAACTTTAAGTATCCCAAATATTTTCCTGAATAGCCTCTGCTGCTGCACACACACACATACACTCATACACTCACTCACTCATTTCGATGCTCGCTTCATTTAATAACTCTGAAATGTTTGGAACACCTACAAAAGGCGAGCAGCCTGCCACGAGCCTCTTTCCGCCAATTTGTGACATTCATTGTGTGGAGTACGACGCCTAGGCGGTCTCTACGGTCTCCTGCATGCAATAAATCAATCAATATCCTGCCTAAATATATGGCCAACCGCCCTAGGCCCACCCTTCCCCGCCCACCATGGGCTCGTCTGCCACACTGTCTGCGAGTCGACTTCGACTTCGACTTTAAGCCCGAAAATGTCTGACGTCTGCGTGTGTAAAGCCCGGCTGCCTTTCCGTTACTTAGCTGGCAATTTTTCCTTTTTGCTTTTTTATTTTTCTTATTTTTTCTTATTTGTGTGTGTGTGTGTGTGTATGTTTGTGTGTGTTTGGGACATTGATAAACATGTGTCCCCATGAACTTTGCAGTTGTCTTTTGTTTACCGCAATGTTTGCGGCCTGAGCTTTTTATTTGTGGACAGTGGTTAGCCTTTGCTCCTATTGCTCCCTCTGCCCCGTCGCATGTCCCTCCCGGCTTAGCAGCTCAGTTGCAACTGCCTGCTACTCAGACAGGATATTATTGTGTGAGTCTGTCTCTGTGTCTCTGTCAAGCTGCTTGCACAGTGCGTTTTAAATCAAATGTCAATTGTAATGAACTCGACTCGACTCGACTCGACTCAGCTCGAGCTGCAGCAGCAGCAAAAAATGCAATCTTCTCAAAACAGAAACTTCACAGATGCTGAGAGATAGAAAAAGTTTTATAGTTGCGCATGCAAACCCAAAGAGCCATTAATTACGCTCCACACAAGAGATATCCAATGCATATTGACTCTGAAGGCGCTCGCCTTAGATAACAAAGAGATGAGAAACTTTCAGCTAGAATTTAAATTTATATGTGAATATCTAAGCTACGCGCGCTCTCTGTATGTGTGTGTTTATGTGTGTGTGTTTGCTCTGAAACGTGTGAAAGAAATGGAAATTGAAACATTTCAACTTACCCATGAGATGCGAAAAGGACTTGGCGAAACTTACCTGCAAGAGAGAAAGCAAATTGTATTAGTATGTGCAAATGGAATAAATGCTAAAAACTTCAACCATAAACTAAAACTGCAAAACAATTTCGGAGCAACAACAATTGTTATATCAGAGACTAACTTTAGCAATTATGCAGAGTTTATTGAATTTTTGGCCACAGGCAGAGCCTTAAAGCAATTCACCTCGAGCAGCAGCTGCGTCTGGTGCTGCTGCTGCTGCAGCACCTGGGCTCGATTTGTACCTAATTCCCACATCATCAACAATTGACAACATATGAGCCGCATTTTTGGCATACAAACGAGGCAACAAAAGGCGGCACACAAATGCCAAATATGCATAACGGCCGAAAACCAAAACTATGCCTGACTGTCCCCGCCCACCATCAGCTTACTTCTATCTGGCATCGGGCATCGAGCGGGATGCAAACAAAAACCTGCAAAAGCGATAACAAAACAATATAAGAAAATAAACGAAAAGAAAAAAACAAAAGAATTTCTGGCACAAGGCCAAGTCGCTGCTAAGGCAGGGCAGAAAGTACGAACGAGTATCGCAGCGGCAGAGGCAGGCATAAAATATTCGGGACTCGAGCCAAGGCTGGGCAAAAGGGCAAACAATAAAAGCAAAAACCCCAAGAATTACTAAGTATTTTGTATTGTTTTCAATTGTTTGTTGGCAGCCAAGCATAAATATGATATTGATGAGAATGTAGATGCCCATCGAGACTCTGGCCAGGCACAGGCATACATTGCTAACTCTATACATCCGAATGTATGTATTATCATCTTAACGTATTCATGAATTTAAGGCTGCCTTTAAAAAGAGAAAAGCAAATGGAAATGGAACAACAAAAACAAAACGAACTTCAATCAATTTCGCATGCAAGCTGCAAATGCAGCCAAGCGAAACGTGTAGCAACACTTCTAATAGCCCACAAGAAGTTGGGATTGGGCATGGCAGCAAACTGCAAAATGGGGCAGATGCAATGATTCGTCGTCGTCGAGGTTTGATTTATTGCCCAACCGCACACAGTCAAACGCACACACACACACATAGACACACACTCGCATGTATGTATGTGTAGCCCGCGCCTCTGTGGCTTTGGGTTAGCTCCACTTGACACTCGCCGCTTTGTGGCGCTCCAATCAGCGTAAGTTGATTGAACTCTGCATAATTTAGAGCAAGCAGCTACCCTTATGCACGTGCAGGACACGCAGACAGGGGCAAGCAGCCGGGCTGCCTGGCTGCCTGACTGCCTGACTGCCTTCGGCTGTTGACTGCCGTCATTAACAAAATTGTGCAAACTTGCTCGAGCTGCATCGCTCTGTGCGCCAAAAGAGAATCTCAACTAAGATATTATACAAATAAGCATTGAACTCTGCGGCAAGACTGAGTGCTTTAAGATCCGGTGTGCCTGGCTGAGAGCTATAATTCCTATATGCATATATATTCTAGTCAATGCCTAGTCTAGACTCGATACTTATAGTTCCGCAAGTCCAGAAGTTTCTCTCAGCATCTTTAAAGAGTTAGTCTCAGTATGCGCTTGACAAGTTTTCGACTAAAAATTTTGGGAGCTCAGTTGCTCGGTTGGCTATTAAAAACTTGCAAATACCAACGACGACAACGACGACGACGACGACGATGAGGACATCGCGAGCAACTTTTGCTGGCCTCGATGCGACGCAATGCCGTCGCAATCGATCATTGGGGGTTAATAAAACGCAGGCAAAGGGCTTTTAGGGACGACACGGCAAAAACCAACTTGCGGCACCTAGTCAAAGCCGACTTAGCGCGGGTGAATGCGTGTGAGAAAAAAAGAAAGCGGAAAGCGAACCAAACCAGCGCGAGAGAGAGAGAGGGAGAGAGAGAGAAAACAAAACCTAAAACTTCAAATCGTTTCAGTTTTTACTGCCATAAAGGAGCCCTGGTATTTATGGCGCTGCAACAAAAATAATGTTGCATACTGCGCGGGGCGCGCGTGATTTATGCGAGTGCGAACAGAGTTCAAAGTTTTAAATGCCAGCCAACGCATATGCACTCTACACTCTGCACTCTGCACCCAACTGCTGTTGCTGTTGGTCTACAAAGTTGGCCGCAATTGACCACGCCTCTGTCGCCCACATGACTCAACCGAACTGGAGAGCGAGACTAAGCAAACTTAAATAAAAACTTGATTAAATATGCACGCACGCACGCGCCCTCAGTTTTGTCAAATGCAATTTCTAAATACAAATACACACACATACGCACACATACACACACACATACACACACATACGCCAGTGAAATGGCATTCCCCAGTTTATAATTAAAATCCATTCACGCGCATGCTACAAATTTTTGCCAGTGTGAATATTTCTGCAATAATTGCACTTGAGTTGCATAAAAATCGATTTCTAAAATAAATATAAGAAATTTATGCAAATACATAATTCTATACATAAATGAAGAAGAAAATTATTATAATTTTAATTTAATTAAAATTATTTTGCTATATGAATTTAAGTTAGAAATATGAAACGAAAAAGAAAATACGAGTGGAATCAGATAACAAAAGAATATGTATATGTATAAAATTATAATTTAATAAGAAAACAGAAAAACAAATTATATTCATTTGAAATATTTATAAACAAAATTTCACAAACAAATAATAAATAAAAATAAAATAAATAAAAAAATATTTATACAAAAAATTTCACAAATGAATAATAAATAAAAATGTTAATATAAATATGAAATATTAAAAAAATAATAATAATAATAGAGTACTTATATTACTATAATTCTAAAATTCTCTTGACAACATATTCTGACCCAATTTAATCTCTTAAAAATTGTAGTCTTTATTTCATTCAATTCAATTTTTATTCATAAATTGAATATAAATATTTGTTTTATGCAAAAGCACCAATTTTCATACGCTCCCCAATTTGTCAATGCCTTTAACTGGTTTAAGTTAGAGCCAAACAATGTCCAAGTATGCAAGTGTATGCGAGTGTTTGTAAGTGTGTGTGTGTGTGTGTTGAGTTTTCCTTTCAATTGTTCACTTGAAATGCAAGTGCAAGTGCTAAGGCAGCTACAGCAGTGCAAATCCTGTTCACGCATCCTTGCAGCTGCTACTGCTGTTGCTGCTGCTGTGCAAGACTTGTAAATTGCATTTGCAGCCAATTTACACAAAATTAAATTGAATTTACGCTACGCTTGCACAAAATATCAATGAATGTCATGTAACAACGCTGCGAGCGACACACTGCAAAAAAAAAGAGGAAAAAATGGAAGCGAGGCAGACAATCTAAGCAGGGAGACAGAAAGAGAGGGAGGCAGCGCTTGGAGTCCTGACAAGCGAGTCCTGCACGCCCACAAAAAGTCAAACTGCATTTTATCAAAATTCAAATGGTATTTTCTCTTGGCCGTCGTCTGCTTGTTTAGCATGCGTGATAAGCAGCTAGCAAAAAGCAGTTGCTGCAACAGGAGCAGCTGCGTCTGTGGCAGGACAGCACATACATGAAGGACCTCGCACACCCACACACTCACACCCACACACACACTCATACACATGTTGTGTAGTTTGTTGCATAGCTAAACAACTGAGCTGTGGATGGGGGCGTAGGCGTGGATGAGGGCTAGTCCTGTGGCATGAAACAGCCGCGTGTGTTGCTGTTGCACGCACAAGGCGTCGCCTTGACTGACGAACTTGCAACTGGCGCTACGGACAAACTTGCCCCGCAAATCACACGACTTTCCTCCTCCCATGCACATACATAGATATGCACGTGCAGCAAATGAATCAAAACTTCGAGCAACCAACTTACAACACTCGGCCCCTCTCCAACTCGACAAGTGTTGAAATGTGGGCGTGGCACTAGCTGCTGGCCATGTTGTTAAATAGTTGGCCGCTGCATTGTGGAACTTGCAACGATTCGCATTTAAAGGCAGAGATATGGACAGTTACGTAACTCTCTTAATTATCTTTAAGACGTGGGCAAAGAGAAGAGAGTGAGTGAGAATCTATTGTAATAGGATGTAAAGTATGTAGATTAGTTTTAAATTGTCCATAAGCTGTAATTAGAGGTCGCTGATGTCTGCTGACACTCAGAGAAAAAACTCAGAAAGCAGATGCGTCGGTTCTTCATCGAGTTCGTTCACGATCGGCTGGAAACTTTTTCTTCTCGCTTTGGTATTTATAGGGAGCGCTCGCTAAACACCTTCGTGAATACAGTGTGTGCATGTGAATGCTGTTTGTATTGGTTACGTGACTCATTTGCTTACGAAGTCTCATTGGGCGAAAGCCAATCGTATCGCTCGCTCAGCGAAGGCAGAGGCAGAGACCATTAAAAGCAAAAGAAGTAAACAAAATATCTCTCCTTTTGATTGTTTCCACAACACGCGTGGCTCAACCTCTCAGTATGTCCATATATAAACCTTACTCTTAAAGTTATTCGCATATCTATTCAACTATAAACACCCATAAGCTATAAGAACTCACAAAGATATCATAACCTCAAGGTTAATCGCATCATTCAATCAGGGTTCAATGCTGTTAAACACTTTTCCCATGCGATGCCATTCAGTTGTCGTTATCCTTGGCCTGCTATTTATTTTCATATTGGCATTAAATGCTTGGACAGTGCTCAATTGTTATTCTGAATTGGGTATATCGTGCGTTTAATTATTTTTGTCGCAATATGATTTAAAAAATTTTATTGTCATAATTGTTAATTTTTGTCATATAAAGAGCAATTAATTTCAGCCCCAACTACAGCAGCTCATTTGCTGAATGCTGTTGCTATTATTGTTGTTGTTGTTGTTGTTGTTGTTATTTACGTTGTCTGCGGTTTTAATCTGGAATCGCTTAAAATATGCAATTAATTGCAATTGTCGCTGCCAGCGAGGCCGAGCAGCAGTTGTCGTAGGCGACATTTGTTTACCTTGCTGCAAGGGCGCGCCGCTGCACCACCAGCAGCGTCATATTTTTTGCATATGAATATAATTAAATTGTTTAATTTTACAACAACAATAATGAGTGCCACAAAGAATGTCAAGCCACACACACACACACACAGAGATGAGCAATGCAATGCAATGCAGACAGGCGTTAAGCAAAATATTTTTGCATTGTCATTAAAAAACAACAAGCGCACACACTGAGAGACAGAGAAACACGGGCAGACTGCAAAAGGCTGTGAAAAATAATGTCTGCCTACAGCTTGGCACAAGTTAACACAATTCTCTGCAATGGAATGCACTGAGAGTCTAAAGGAAAAGAGATTATAGCTGGCGTCAGCTGAAATATCAAAGATACGAGCTGAAGAGACGGTGAGAGAGGAAATGAAGCAGAGAGAGGCAGATAGAGAGATTGAAAGACAGAAAGAGCAGGAGATAAGAAATAGAGAGTGATAACGGGTTGGAGAGATAAATAGATAGCTAAATGTAGATACATATATATATTTGTAGATTTGTGCAGATCGAGAGAGAGAGATCGAGTAAAAGCGCAAGAGAGACATCGAAAGAGAGATCAAGGGTTTTTAGGTGTCAAAAAGAAAAAGAGAAGAAGTGACAGAAAGAGAGAGAGAGAGAGAGAGAAAGAGAGAGAGAGAGCAGCAGACATTTACATCCATAGCCCGACTCTTAGGAATATTCATATCCTATCAAATTATAGTCTCAGAAATCTATAAATAGATTTGAATATATTCCCACTAGGCCTCTACATATATATATAAATATTCATCTATATTTGGTGCCCCATTAGCATCAAATAATTTGGTAATTATCGACCAAAGGCTGCCACTAAATAAGTAATTCTTGTGTGACCGCTAAGTCAACCAGCTTAACTGAAAGCGGCTGCTACACATTTGGACATTTCGACGTTGGGACTTGTTGCCCCGGTGGCTAACGTCACGTAAACCAATTGAAGCATAATTAAGCTTATTACCAAAAGCAGTTAATGTACGCTTTCCAAAAATCTGGACTTGATTTGCGGCTGGGCAAGGGCCAAAGTTCAGAATTAAGGTCACAGAAAAGTCGGCACGTGCAGAGCGGAAGGAGATGGAGATTGAGGTAGAGCTGGAGTAGAGTTGTGCGGATGCATTCACTGGTCAAGCAGTCAGGCAGTCAGACAGTCGGGCAGTCAGACAGTCAGGCAGGCCTGCTGGCGACACTCTCGTTTTGGTATGCGCACGGAATTCCCAATTAATTTTAATTTCAAGTCAACACCTTGCCGACGATTGCAGAAGTCCAGCAATGGCAGCGAGCGTAATTATCCTTGCATTCCGTTTTGTGGTCTGCTGCATCTCTCTCGCTCACTCTCACTCTGTCGCTGTCTGCCCGCTTACATCTCTTTCTCAGTTAAGCGAAAGTGTGCACCGAGGGCAGAGCGAACGAGCGACTGGCTTAAAGCTTTAAGTGCGCGGCACTGCACGGCTGGACATGGGGCATTTACCTGTGCACACACGTGTGCAGCGACTACAAATCACGTGAACGTGGCAGGCCTGGACAGCGTCTTGTTTGGCATTTACTTGATGCACATTTAAACGCGCCCGTCCAACTTGCAACATGAATTATGCTTCCAGTTGAGAACTTTGCCTAAATTGGCAAGGCAAACTGCAAGGCAACCGTTACGTGCATTTCGCATTCCGCGAGCCTAAAAGTATGCAAAGCCAATGGCACACACACACACGCGGCCAAAGCAACAGCAAAGGCTAAAGCCAACGCTGGCTGCCTTAGCCGAGTGGGTGCCGTAGAGCACGTGCTGAAAAAATTGATTGATGATTGAAGGCAATACAAAAAGCAACGTGTGGTGCCGCACGCCATGCCACACACAACCCATCGCCATATAAACCACTCGCAGTCTATCTCCCTCTCTCTCTCTGTCTCATACTCTCTCAATCTCCCACTCAATTGCTACACTGAACAAACAGTGGAATAGCTGACTTGAATCTGAAAGTTAACAGAGCGTGAATTGATGAGTCACCCAAAGGACATTAAGTCTAAGCATGAAACTGTGTGTGATAATTCAAATAGCATCTGAGCATTAGCTTCCTTTTCATTGAAATCTTGAATTTTTATAGAGAATACTTCAAGTGGTTTCTCTCATATTAACCTCAGAAATCTCTACTGCTAACTTCCATTGGTTATGTCTACAGTTCCCCTTTTGCTCAGTGTATCTTTATTTGCGCCCATCTCTTTCTCACTCTCTCCGGGCCACCTGCCCACGTCAAACGTTGGGCAAACGGAAAATGGCAATTCAAAAACTCGGCAAAAGGCACAATTTCGCATATGTGCCGAACATTATGCCTATGCCACTGCCTCTGCTGCTGCCGCTCTGTTTGTCCTACTCCTTGCTCCTCCGCCAATTTCCGGGCACAAATATTCATGTGCAAAATGCCGTCCTCATCGAAGCGGCGTCTCTCACACACACTCTCTCTCTCTCTCTCTCTCTCTCTCTGTCTCTCAACAGCGACCGAATTTGCATAAATTTGGCATTTGAAAAGCTATTCAGCCTGATGGAAATGATGACGACGACGACGACGACGTCGACGATGATGAAGAGCTAAACTCAACTTAACTGAGCTGAGCTGAGCTGGGTTGAACTAAGCGGAGCAAGTCCTCCCCCGCACCAACCCCCCCAATCAAATGCAAACCCGTGTGTGTCTGCGCCTTTTGCGCTTGGGGCGCTTATGTAAAGCCATTAAATGTTTTCACCATAAAAATGCCAACTGCCCCACCAAGTGGGCGACCATAAGCGAAATATATGCGTTAAGCATAAAAGTGAATTATAATCGACAGTCGAGCCAAGATGAGACCCAGTCCACAGCTGCAGCTGGCCACCAAGCAAAAGAGCCTCTAATAAGCGAGGTGAGGATGCGTATGAAGTAAACCGCTGAATACGGAATTGGCATCATTTTAATAGGCCATTTTTGAGGCATAATTAATAAGCATAATAGGCAACATTTATCAGTACTTGGATAAATGAGCCTAATCATTTTTATTATGGTATATAATGGGCTGAAAGTGGTTACAGTCTAGGTCAAAGTCGGATTGTATATATCATAGAAAATAACAAGTGTTGGTAACCGAGAGTAGGGCTTTAGTTTCTCAGGGGCTTTGTCATGCCAAAGCCGAAACTGAGAGAAGAAAATGTTAATCACATCCAGATTCTGAGTTTGAGTTTGATATGAAATATCACCACAAAAACCTTTTTATGCATTATCAAATTCAATTCAAATTAATTCAATTCTACAGATAATAAATAGAATCATAAAGATCTACCTTATAATATGATAAATCTAAGATATATATATTTTAGCACATACGTCAATAATTGCATATACATATATCTATATATAGCACACGTATTCATTTTCAATTTAAAGCCAATTAGGCATTTAAGGAGTATGCCCTATGGCAATCTACTCCAATTTTTGGTCTTTTTATAATCTGCTGCTCTTTTCTTGTTCCATTTTTCACCACAGAGATAGCCAAAAATAGAGCTGTATTATTATTATTCAAATTAGATGTGCGGTTCGACTAGTGCCCAGCATTGTGCTGCCACAACACGCCAACGGCACACACTCACACTTACATCTATATGTATGTACACACCCGATCTTATATAGACCAAATACTATATAATGGCCACCTACCAATTTGTTTTGACTAATTTGCGTAGCGCACGGCAATGGCAATTGTTGCTGTTGCTGTTTTTGTTGCGATTGCTGCGCACTGGTTGTTCTTGTTGTTGTTGTTGATGTTGTTGCTGTCGTTGATGTTGTTATTGTTGTTGTTGATGTTGTTGCTGCTGAACTGTTAACCGGCACATTACTACTTATTGTTGTTGTTGCTGCTGCTGCTGCTGCTGTTTCTGTTTCTGTTGTTGCTGCTTCGGTCGAGGCAATCAATTGCTGTTAGCAAATTGCATGCGTTTTACAAATTTCGCGCAAATTGCTGCGAGAAGTCGCCGAAGCGCTGATGAGGCCAAGGCCCGACGATAACTGCAATTCATGTTGTTGTTGCTGCTGCTGTTGTTGGCGTTGGTGTTGCTGCTGCAGGCGCGCATAGGGCCCGCAGTAGAGCTGACGCTGGTGTTGCTGCTGCTGATGGCGCCAGCGCATGCGCCGCACGCTCAGGGCACCGCAAGGATACGCCACCTGCAATTAGACGGATAAACACTTTTGGAGAGACAGAAGAGAGACAGAGAGGGAGAAAGAGAGAGAGAGAGAGAGACAGGCAGAGAGAGGAGCACAACAACAACAGCGAGTGGAACTGCCACAAAGTTTTGTACAACATCAAATAGTAGGAAAAGAGTAAGGCAATAGTAAACGAAACAGAAATCAAAATCGAACAACAACACATCAAACAACATAAATCAGTATATAGAAGTATATATTTGTATAACATATTCTGTAGAAGTTACAGTTTAGTTTAGTTTAGTAGTAGTAGTAGTAGTAGTAGTAGTAGAACAACATCAACAACATCAACAACATCAATTATAGAACAACATCAATATATGAAGTCAGTAACAACATTGATTTATATCATAGTTAAATTATTTATCATATTGTCTGCCTATGTCTGTGTGGGTGTGTGTGAGTGAGTTCAATCAATCAATCTTACTTGATGTAAGACTGACCAAGAAGACATATATAGATATTCACACAGCTGGCAAAGGTTAGGCCTCACTTATGCACTAATAGAAATTGTTGAGCTGACTTGCTTTCAAGACTTAAAGACATACAAAAAAAAACACAACAAAGTGACGTACACAAAACACATTTCATACTTACCTTGACTCATTTTATTGATTATAGAAATATGATATATTATTCATATAGTTATATACATTATAATCAGGTCAAAAATTGGGTGTTTAATGCTTAGCATGCAGTGAACAGTGGAGGAAGTCAAGCAGTGAAACAGGCAACAACAACAAAAATTATATGAAATTCGATACATCTAATAAATATTCAATATATTCTACATAAATGAAAATAAATTTAAAGTCACGGCTAATTTCTTAGCCTTAGGCAGTAAATTACGGCAATTGTGGCATAAATTTTGTTAGGCTTATTTATGGCACACTTATCTTTCATATACAATACGCTCTCAAGATCCGCATGATAAAAAGCCAGCTGCTATTTATTATATTTTCAAGTAAATTACTCAAATGCCAATGTCGCGTAATTTATGCGCTATAAAGAAGCGACACGGAAAAAAATGGGGCAAAAAAGAAAATAAAGACGGCATCAAGCATTTTCAATTACTCAAAATGGGTGGCACAATAATTGCAGGCAGCTGTATAGAGGTAAATGCGAGGTGTGCACGAAAAGTAGTACAAAATTAAGGGTATTTATTTGCTTTTGCAAGAGTATCTACTATCCTCTCTCCCCCTCAAACTAATGTATTAAGCATTAAGATTCTCCCTTTTCTAGTTTCGTTCATCTTCATGGATCCATATATCCTAGGACTCCTCAGTTTCGAGAAGAAAGAGTTGCCCCAACTCTAAGCATTGTTTCTGGCCAAGAATATTGGCATTCATGATACTCTAAAAGCACACCTCGTATAAAATACGTAATATATACACATAAATTCACATACATCACTTTGAGTGCATTCGTTTCATATTTCGTATATATTTAAATTTATACAAATGCGCGCAAAGTGCCACCACGGCCAAAAGTGACAGCAAACAGCTGCTCGTTCAAAGGCAAACTCGCATTTCCGCTCGCTGCGCACTAAAAATTGCGTTGAAAAAAATTGCAAAAAAAAAAAAAAATAATAAAAAAACAAACATGGAAAATGGAAATGGAAAAAGAAAAACATTTTTAAGCGGAAACTGAACGCAAATAATTCAAATTAAAATCGCGTTTGACCAGCACCAAATTGAACTAACGAAAAGCACACAATAAATAATAACAATAAATAAAATTTTAAATAAATATTTTTCATGCATCCTGCTTATGCTTTGCATATTGCATGGACCTTCTATATATTATAGAGCATAATTACAAAGCGCAAAACTTTGATTCTGTGTGAGTGATAAGCATGAGCGAGTTTTTATTTATACTCGTTCGGGAAATCAAGAGATATGACAAACTTTTCCTGCAGTGGCTGGCATATCTGCTTTATGCACTGTTAAACATTTATAGAACGGGACTTATCTATCATTGCATTTAATATTAACTAAATCATGCGTGCATCAGCTGGGCGGTATTCTATTTAAGAATTCGCTCTTTAAGTTGCAGGCAGCAGCAGCAACAGTTGCCACGCAGATAAAGTTGTTGCCGCTTTCGCTGGTGACAATTGCGTGATAAATATGCCACAAGCACCTTGGCAGCAGGCAGACATTTTTTTGAAGCGCACAGACGTACCAAGGATTTCGACATTTTTATTACAGTGTCGGGACTCACACTCTCACACTCTCACTCTCGCCCTCTCACTCTCTCTATCAGCCGCTGTCTGTCTGTTTGTGCTCAATAAAAGAGGAGTAGAAATGTCGCGCATTTTTCGGTAATGCAAACCCGAGTCTCGGGACATTCATGAGAAGCAATGTGGCAGCCTAATAAAATATATTTTTACACATGCGCTTGCATAAAATATGCTCTTTGTAGTCGAGCTGCGACCACATTTCATGGATTTGCCACACAAACTTGAAAAAAACGAAAAAAGAAACGAGCAAGAGAGTCTTGCGTGAGTGAGAGAGAGAGAGAGCAGTGGCAGACAATTTTTATGGCCCGTTGCGGTTTCAAATGCTGCAGGAGCAGCACAAAATTGAAGCAGGAGGCAGCAGCTACTCACATTAATCAAGCAGCGCCGTTTGCCTCATTACCAGTTCTGTATATATTTTTTTGTGAGCGTGTGTGTGTGTGTCTGTATGTGTTAATCTTTGCGCTTTGGCATAATTTTTTGTGCATTAATTGCTCCTTTGCTACTCTTTTTTCTACGTTTGGCTGGCATTTTCATTTGAATGCGCACTCAAGAGCTGGCACTTCTGAAATCGAACATAAGGTGGTTACCCAAGCTCTTTGCATACTGCATATGTGTGCGTGTGTATATGTGTGTGTGTATGTGAAAAAACTCACTTAGTCGTAATGCCCAGAGAGAAAGAGAGCGAGAGAGAAGGGGAGAGGAGGTAGAGTGAGAGATACGCAGAGAGACACATTCATTGCATGGGCATAGCTCGAATATTTGGTGTCTTTTTGTTGGTCTGGCCTGGAAAAAAGCCGCAAAGAGCAATTCGTTGGTCATAAATTTGCAAAGCGGATTTAATTGCAAGCGAACAACAGGCAGCAGGAGCAGGCAGCAGGCAGCAGGAGCCGGCAGCAGCAGCTGGAGTAACTGCTATGTAAAGTGCAATCCCTTGTCCTCTGGCTGTGCGACATGGCAAGGCTCTAGCGGCAGCATATATAAAACTCATTAGAGCATTATGAGCCTAAGAAGAGTGTGCTGTAAACATGCTTAAGCGAGCAGATTGGCAAGGCCTTAACCTCAGGACAAACTCTTTAAGCTCCTCAGCTAATTACGAATCTCTCACCGGCTAGCGACTTCTTAAAGATCTATCAACGCTCGTCTAACGAGCTGCCCCTTTTTTTTTGTGCTTTGTGGAAATGGCATCGCGTGCTGCTCATATGCTACCCACAGAAATCTCGGCCATCTTAATTAATTAACTGATTTGCAAAAATAATAATTAAACTGTCAGTCGCAACCAGCGTCAGCAGCTACACCCCACAGCTGTCACTGCGCAGCTGGTTGGCATTTTATTCTCCTGGTCTGTTCTTCTTTTTCTTTTCTTTCCCTTTTTTTTTTTTTTTTTTGCACACTTCCGTTCTAAATGTTAAATTCCTCACGGTCAGAATGAGAAGACACGCCAAAAAGGGCTTTGGCCAGGCGCCAGAACGCTACCGACGCCTGCCTACGTCCTGGCGGTTCGGTTACAGGCCCCCAACACTTAATTAAAATGGCATCCGGCCGCGCCAACAACAGCAACAACAACAACAACAACGACAACTACATCAGCAGAAACGGACAACAAAACAGAAAAGACAAAAAAGAAAACACAGCCGATGCTGGAAATAAAAAATCCGTAGCATCCACATTCTCCGCTTTGACTATATCTCTTGGTCGGCGGGCCGGCCGTGTGAGTAAGCGAATTCATTTCCCGCTTTTGGCCGTTGATTGATATGCCAATGAAGCGGACCGAGTGCAGACACAGCAGAGAAAGCCTCCGAGCCAAGCCTCCAAGTGCGAGGAAAAAATCTAGTTCGTTAGCTCTTATGCAAAGCGGACAATAGCAAACATTGTGGCAGACTCTCCGGCGCAAAATCAACAAATGCAGATCGCCCAGATAAATTGCCAAATTGATGCAGCCAAACTCCTACCAATCGACCAATTGACTGGCCGACAGCCCAACGGCTGAGCAACGCCAGCTGAATCCTTAGACACTGCAGTGGAGCTTGTGCAAAATGTGAGAGATTATGGAGCATACCCTAGGGTAGGGCATGCAAACAGTTGAAGGTAAAATCTGATGATCTGACGCTTTTCTTTTCCCTACACAGTTTCCCCAATCAAAAGCCTATATTTTATGGCATATATTGCAGTGAACTCTTTATCAATTATATCCATCTATTCTATATGCAATATTGCTAGACCTTAATACTTTTTAACCCCTTATCAAGCTCAATTGCTATTCAAACTTAACTTACACACATCTAACTCCATTAGAAGAGCATTTTTTGGTCGTTAGCATGCATCAATTACAGGCTCTAACTGCTTCTGCCTGTGCGGCTTGATTAATTGCAGACTGCGGTTAAATTTTTTTCTGCTGATTTCGGCAGTATTTTCTACAGATGTGTCCGCCACTCTCAGTACGCTTCTCCTTCTTCTTCTTCTTCTTCTTTTTTTGTCACTGTGTGTTTACATGGCCACGTAAGCAAAAATATTTTACAGCTGGCCAGCTAACCTCTGGCAGCAGCTCCACTCCTGCTCCTGCTCCTGCTGCTGCAACCCATGTGCTACACAAAAGATACATTTGCGGCTCGAGTGCGCGTCGTGTCTTTATTGCAGAGAATTAGCAGAGCCCGTGGCCATTAATCAATGGCTGCAGCTGCCTGCGGGGCAGCTCTTAAAGTATGCGCTTTATTATTTACTGCATATATGCACTCTCCTGCTACTGCTCTCTCTCCCTCTCTCTCTCTCTCTCTCTCTCTTGCTCTCTCTCTCCCTTGCTCTTTCTCTGTATTTTTTCTTCGATTCGGTGGTTTTGCTATGCCTCTTGCTGTTTTCCGCTAGCATTTCTTCGCAGACACTTCCTGGGCCGCCGTCGACTGGCTGCCTCCAGTGCACTGCTGGCATGTGTGCAAAGTTACTGCCCACATCCTGTGCACTCAGCTCGAGTTGGAGCGCTGCAGCAGATATTTTTCATTTTCGAAAAAATTTCCGTTATGATTTCCTTGCATTGCATTTAGCCATTGCACAAGTTTTCCGCCCACACACACACACACACACATACAGAGAGCTGTTTGACTTTTTAAATAGAAATTTGAATACGACAAAGCAGCGTATAAGATTCAGATAAAGCCAGCCTGCTCGCCTGCCAGTTGCCAGAGTTGTTAGAGTCCGAGGATTTCCCTATTATTTTCAGCTCCTTCTCTTTTCCTCATATATATATATATATACTTTTGGCGTCTTGACTTTTCATTTTTATGCTAAACTGTTTCCTTTTGCGGACAAGCGCATTTCATTTGCACAAACTTTGCCCAAGTATGTTGAAGCGGAAACGGAAGTTATATACTCCACTGATAAGTGCAAGTCTGGCAGATCAAAATGAAACGAACGAATTACATGCACTCCACTCAACTCGAGTCGCTCTCTTTAGCTCTCTCTATCTCTCTTTCTCTTGCTCTCTAGTGTGAGTTAATTAAAAATTGTCCCAATGAATGAGCTATTACATTACACAATTGATTATGTTCAAGTGCTCTTGCGTTTGCTGTCTGCCACGCCCCCAGCACTCACTCTACGCTCACAATATTAAAATAACAAAGAGCGCACTTGGGTCAGATGAAAAGAGAGAAAATAAAAATAACAAAAAGAAGGGAGGGAATAAAAAGAGCACTGCAAGCAGCACTTTTACTTTGCTTGCTTGTTGTCTCTCTAAGAAAATTTTAATAAGTATCACAATAACAACAGAGACAACAAACAACAGCAACAGCAACAACAACAACAATGCTAAAGAGTTGGCAGCAAAGTTGTTGCACAACTGCCGCCGCACAAGTGGCACACAAAACAAAGTTTTGAATGAGGTAGGCAAGTCTTGCAGCTTGTGCTCTGCCCACACTCTGCCACACTTCCTTCGCACGCAGAGAAAATGTAATAAATTTCTATACAAAACGACCACAAAATCGTTGTATGTTGGTGTGTGTGTGTGTGTGTGTGTTGTAGACAAAGAAAATATGAAAACAAGAGCAAAAGTAATTCAAGCCAAAAATGCTAGGCTGCGGCTATCTATCCATTTATCTTTGTTTGGCAGCAGGAGTCGGGAGTGGGCTGGTGTGAGCTGAGAAGATTTTCAATTTTTTCTCATTTTTTCTTACAATGGAACATTTTTGCATATTCAATAAACTTGTTTCTTGTTGTCGTCTGCCGTTGCAGTTGTTGCAAATGTTTTATGTTTGCTTTTTAATATTTTATGCAAAATTTCATTTCGTTTTATGAATTTTCGACAATTTATGCAGGTAGATTTATGAGTGGAGAGCCAAAGAGAAGCGAAGCTTTAATAATACATACATATATGAGCAAATATATACTATATTTATATATATATATATATATATATATATATATATATCAGTTGCATTCCATTTATAGTTTTATTTGATAATAAGTTAACTGCACAATTGAATAGAATTCGGGCTTAATTGTAAAATTGTGTGACTTCTTTGGCTTTCATCTAAAGTCGATTTTATTTAATTGAGTCTATTTATAAAATATATTTTGGAAGCTGAACTCTTGGCCCAGGCACATGTTAGCCGCCTGCGGCTAAAACGTGTTTTGTTTGTTTTGCTTTGGCCAACGAGCCATTACACACAATTTCCATTAAAGACTTGTTTTCGGCTAATACATTTTAAATTTTGTATATTTCATTTCATTTTTCTGGTGTCCCCTGTCCTCTGTCCTCTGTGACCTCTGGCCTTTGGCCACATTCGAATGGAAAACCGAAAACATACGTTAGTTTAACGTGTTTACACATTCTCTGTGCCAGTGCGTAGCATTCTCTGCAGGTGTTTTATTTATTGACTGTGAAAATTGTTATAAATATGCAAATATTTAATTTACCATTGCCGGCATTGCCACGCCCATGCACGCCCGCTGCTAATTGCCAAAATCAACACAATTAGTGAGCGATAAATGCGAGCGAGCGAGCAAACATATTTTTACTAAAAATAATTAATCACAATAGCAACTAAATGCAACAACAGCAACAACAACAACAACAATCTGAACAATCAATTGTTTTAAAGTAAAAACTTGTGCAGAAAATCACAATTGCAAATAAAATAATTGGACATAAAATGCACAGGCAAAAATTGAAATAGATGAACAAAAGTTTATGGAAACTTTCGATAGACGAATAATTGATGCTCTGTTGGCAAACAAAAAATGGAAATTAAAGTATTTTAGAATTAAGGAATTGCTGAAGGGAGAACTAAATCTGGAACCGCTTTCAAGTTCAACATCACTCACTAATATTGGGAACATATATTTCACAGAACTTACAGCACAAAAATACTAAAAATTATGGTATATACCAAAATGTAACATACCGCCTCTAAAAGCTATACAACTCCTATCAGAAGCTCAGCTAACCATTATGCCAAAAAACAAACAAAATTAACATGCTCAGAGAGAGGGAGACAGGGATAGACAGCGAGAGGGAGAGAGCGAGAGTTTCCGTGCACGTTCCCACTCCTCTAACACCTAATTGTGCGTAGAAAAATAATATAAATAATAAAAGTTCTGCGCATAGCTAATTTGTGGAGCTTAGTTTATTTGTTGGTTGTTTTAACTTTTGATTTATGGCAATTACACGTATGCAAATTAAGTTAACAAATCAAAATATTTGCATTTCAGATCAACTTTAACATTATACATATACATATATATGAACATAATTCTATAGCATACTTTTGTGGGTTGTGGGAGCAGAGCGGGGGCTAAAGAGTTTGTGTGTCTACAGTGTCTACTAATTAGATGCACAGCTTTTGACTTACCCCTGTTATAGACTGTTTGTCATTGTAGAGCGCCGCCTGTGCCCCAGATGTTGGCGAATTGGCAGCCGTGTTTGTGCTGTCCGGACTGAAGTAGGTCAGAAAAGCGCAACCTGAAAAAAATTTCAATGCACAGAAATTTCATTGAAATTAATTAGGCATGGCTATAGAGAACTCAACATAAAAAAACGTATATACATATTAATATTAAATAAACTTTATTAAATTTAAATCAGCTAGACATTTTGCCCCCTTTTTCGGTTTATTTATTTAAAGCTCTCGAATCACTCTCTGCTAGCCACTTAAACCTTTATCTATTTGTGCCCAACTATTTTCGTGTTTCGCTTGGAAAACATTTCGTTTTGTCGCTCAATTAAGGTTCTTGTGTGGTGCGAGCCCTGCTGCCCCACCCTGCCAGCGCTGCTGAGCCACAATTGCGCATAATTTTGTGGTGCTTTGCGTGTTGAGCGCGTCAACGTGTTTAGCGCCGTTTTGTGGCCATTTCATAAATCCGTGTAATTTCTTTGACATTATTCAGTTTTTTTTTTTACCCTTTTTATATTTATTTAATATATGTACATATATATAAAAAAAAAAAACAACAGTGCGGCCACAGGTGTTGCATGAAAGCAGTTTTTGTTGGCCATAAAAGTGAAGTTGCTGAAAGTTATTTAAAGAAATTTTTAATACTATCTTACAATAATAAGTATGGGGTTTGTAAGAATAAATACGAGATAATTAAACCATATGAAGAGTAACAAATAAATGACTGTAGAACTGAGCAGATTTTCTATGAAATACCTTCAAGAACTTTTCATTTATATTAGCAGACCCATATATAGCATACAGAGTTCTCAAAGCAGCTGTACTACTCTATTTATGCATTGGCTTCTCTTGATGATATGCGCCGTCTCTGTCCAATGTAGATAGAACGTCAGTTAAGCAGCACTCGTCAGGCAACAACATTAACAGCTACAACAACTAGTACTTTCATATCAACTATGATATGTGGTTCTAAACGTCACACAGCATGGATACTCACACCGCCAAAAACCCAATGCCTTCACTCACAACACTACACTACACTACACTACACTCTCTCTCTCTCTTTCTCAGTGTCTGCTGTCTCTGCTGTCGTCGCTTCTGTGTGTGTGTGTGTGCCTGTGGTGTGGCCTGTCCTCAGTAGTGTTAACCAGCTAACCACAGCAACAACAACAGCAACAACAACAACAACAACAATTATATTTAATTTTTAGGCAAACTCTCGCACGTTTCTGGCTCGCCTCTAGTTGAACAAAACGGTTGGTTGGCATTGCCTTTTGTCTGGCCGCGCCTCATGCAACACGTCAAAAGTTGAACGACAGGCGGCAACAAAAGCTGCCAACGAACCGGCGACGCGACGTCAAATGCTGCTGCTGCCGCTGCTGCCAACAAGCAAAAACGTCTAAAAACATAAAAATTGTCGGCACATTGTTGAAATGCCAGGAAATTATATGCCAGCCAGGGGTCAGCCATACAGGCTCGTTCTATAACCAAACACACGGCAGCTGCCAGTAATTAAAATGACTAAAACATAGCAAAACCAGCAACAGCCACAGCAACAGCAGCAGCAGCGACATATCAACAAAAACAACAACAACGAGGCCAGGCCTAATGAGTTTATTAATTAAAAATCACTCATATATATATGTGTGTGTGTGCGAGCATTTGCATGTATGCGGGTGTGTGGTCGTTGTCAGAGCACGCTCTGCTCAAAGCTCACTAATTGCAGTCAGGTCCGGTACCAGAAATTTGCTACAAAATATATTCTAAACACGACACCTACAAAAACAACAAGTAAGAAGACTCTAGTCGAGACTGCTCGACTAGGAGATACCCTGAACCCTCCAAGCTGATATTCTTATCATTCTGCACTTCTTTTATGCACGCACACATACATACACATGCATCCACCCTCACGCGCCCGCGCTCTGCTAACTGCGCAGTAAGCAGCGACTGCGCTTGGGCTGCGCTGCAGTGTGGGCAATAGTATGAGAATTTATTTGATGAATAACTTTTTTTGTAGACATGCAATCTTAATGAAATTTTCAGAGCGTAATCATATGGTCAAAATGTGTGTACATTCTAAAGCACAAGTCTCTAGTACTTGAAATACGTTTTTTACGAATTGGGGGCGAAGGGGGCGTGGTATCCAAAATCTGTTGATTACAAAATGTTTGTATTCATCATATATATATACACAGTAAATCTGAAGTCTCTATGTCTATTAGTACTCCGATGAGGCTCAAAAAACAAAATCAATTTTTCGATTATTAAAGAGAGTAGCAAAATATTTCGAAATAACATTTAAAATATATATTTTTAAATTTATCTATATATAAAAAAATATTAAAAATAATAATAATAAAATTTATAAATAAATTGGATTTAAGAAAGAATATATGCGTATCAAAAAGTTATAAAATGATAAGAAAAAAATATAAGTACTAAATAGAATTAAATGTAGTTAAATAAAAAATATAAAATATAATTACACATGCATTTGCTTTATTCATATCTTAATCAGATTAAATATCATATATGAACGTAAAGTTAAAATAAAATAAATAAGAGAGTAAGAAAATGAAAGAGAGCAAGATAAACACAGAGAGAGAGTAAGAAGAAGAGAAGAGAAGAAGAGAACTTACTTAATTCAGTGAGTCCACATGGCAATCGAGCTTCGTTTGAAGACTGCTCACGGACTATATAAGCAGCCCTAAGCTTCAGCTTCAAATGAATCTTAGTTTTTCATTTTGGCAGAATCTCTCTCATTTTAAAACTCATTTCACTCATACTCAGCGCAACTTTTGTCAACGCAACTCCACTAAAACTGCTCTTCACACAGGCACCTTGGCACAGGGTATCATAATTGCCAGCCAAGCTTACCCTTACATATGTGTCTGCCATTTACAACAACAAGAATATACAACAAAAAGGCAACAAAGAGAATGGGAGAAAATGTGAGTCGAAACGCTTGTCAACTCCTTCGTCGCGCAATGCTCAATGACAGGCAGCAAAGCTGCTAATGACTTTTAAAATACAATTTTTATAACGTGCCAGTCTCGTCTCGGTGCGCTTGCCCTCGGACTCCATTGTTGTACGTTGCTTTGTTTTCATCACAAACACACAGACACACACACACACACACATGTATATAAACTCTCTCTCTCTCACACTCACTCCACTTGCACATTTGGCGACAATTTGCAACATGTGCGTCGTTGCGAGAACTAGCTAGCGCCAAAGCCCTGGCAGCCAAGTGCTTCTGGTCTTTAGTTTAAGTCCTCCACTTTTGGTTCTGTGCCGTTGAGTGGCCTTCAAATTGGCATCGTTTAAATGGGGCTACCCGTTACGCCGGTTAGTTGGCCATGGGAGCGGCAACTGCTGTTAGCTGCCTGGTCAAAGCAATTAGTTACGCATACGCCGCGTTTAACCCGCTTCACAATGCCAACTGAAACGAAAGGACACATGCACACACACACACACACACACACACACACACATATTTTTGTCGAAAAGGGGCCAACAAAACAAATTAACAAAATGACTGAAACTTTTAACTAAACTAAACGTAACAAATGCGACTAATTGCACGTTCCAAATTGTCAATTGTCATCCGGCTCAAAAAAATAAAACCCATTTCATAGAGGTGCATTTAAAATAAAAGCTATAAAAATAGCAATTAAAAGCACCAATTTTATGCTGAAGAGACAAATTTCAATTGGTATAACTGAAAATCAAACTAACTTCAAATCTAATTGAAAGAGAACAAATACTATAAGATTATTAAGTTTTCTTAGTCTTCATCATTCATTTATCAGACTGATATGTAAGATCTCTAAGAATGTTATGCATTTTTCTAAATGATATGAAGTTAATTAAGTCGAAATACCTATGCCTTATTATTAAATAACAGAGATGACTGTAGCTACAGGCTATATATAAATCAAAATTCATTCGACTCTCTTTCAGGGAAATGTAAATTTATCCTCTTTCAGCTACTCAGGTTGACATATGTACATATTCTCCAATGCCTCCTCCTTCTACTCAGATTAGCAAATAAAATTTTCCATTTCTTCACCTCAATATGCCATAAATTCCCTCCACTTGCTCCACTTTGCCTAGACATTTCATATTTCATTCGGTTATTGCGGCCTTCATTTTGGCTCTCATGATTCTTAAGCACATGAAATTTTTGACATTTGCTGTGGCAACTATCAAAGCCAACCTCAATTGTTAGCTGCCTTGCATTCGTGACTCTTTTCCCTTGTCCCCCCCTCCGCACAGCTGTCGACGTCGACAAGGCCATACCACCAATTTTAATTGCAACTCATCAAAGTACTCGGCGCTCACTGTTCGCTGTTCGCTGCTCGGTGCTCGGTGCTCGGTGAAGAGGGCTTGAGAGAACTTTTTGGCTACCACAAAAGTGAGACCTTTAATTCGCTGCTCTGTGGCTCGTTGTTTAGTTGGGTGGTTGGATGGGTGGTGGTGGCTCTTCTAAGTTAATTTTTTATGCATGCACTGAATTTGAATGACTTTGACAGCAAAGTACACAAGTGCCCCGTCTCGCTGTTTCAATTTGAGAAGCGGCAAGGCAGTTGCTGTTGCTGCTGCTGCTCTACTTTTTGTTGTTGTTGTTGTATTTCTTTTTTTTGCGTCTTTTACTTTTGCCTACTTACATTTGCCATTGCGCTTGGCGAAATGTTTTGCAACTTTTAATAAAATAAACTTATTTGCACAATATAAATACATACATAAAACATGCGGCGCCGTCGTCCTGCCAAGCTCTTTGATATTTCAATTTTTCAATTTTTGTTTTACGTTTCGCACAAAAACTTATGCTAATTAAATTCCTCAAGTCGCTTGGCATTTTTCGCAAACTAAAGCGAGAGAGTGAGAGAGAGAGATAGAGAAAGAGAGAGCGAGAGAGGCAATTCTCTTTCATTTTTTTTTTGCTAACCACAGCAAACCATCAAGTTTTGAGTGGTTCGCTCGGGCGGTGCGTGTTTGTCCCCGTTTGAGGGTCGCGTTTTATAGCTGCGGTCAGTGTGGCCAAAGTGATTCATTAACGGGCTCGTTCATGTTAATATGCTTGCTAAATGTCAGTTTTTGGTCAGCCACAAAGCGAAGCGAATGGCTGCTGCCGCTTTGTTTGCTTTATGTGAAAGTGAAAGTGAAAAGTTTGTCAAAAAGGCACAGCGAGACCACAGCTCGTATACGTTATTTATGGCACATGCACACACTGTGTAGTGGAATGCGAAACAAACGTGAAAGTGAAAAACATCAACCTAATATGATTTATTCAAATGCCCTAATGTGATTGACATTGGCAGACGCGACGCTTGGCTTGAGCTTAACTCAGTTAGGCTCACGAGCCGAGACCTGGAAATTGAAAGTGTCAGCAGGAAGCTGCTGAGCAAAAGCAGCTCGTCTCGGCTCACTCAAACATTCAATCAGCATGCAAGACATTATTCATAAGATACGGTGTCACCATTATTATTCTATATACTTTTAGACTCTGGAAACTACTTAGGTTCCCTTTGAGCTGTTTTCCAATTAAGTTTGCCCTTTATACATACACATGCCGTTCTGCTTAACTTTCATAGCCAAGTCGCTTCTCTAATCCCCACATTAACTCACTGTAAAAGATGCCCTCAAAAAACAGGTAATAAAACTTTAGCAAACTCAATTTCCCTCAACGGCTTTAGATATTGATCTAAAGCCGTAACTACTTCAACTCTAAGCCGCCTTAAGATACTGCAAAAAAGTAAACCCCGACAGCAAATTAACTTTTACACATGTAAAATCTACGGGCCAACTGAGATAAGAGCGCCAGCGAATACTCTATGCCACTGCTGCTCTTAATGCGAAACAGCAAGACTTGGCACTACTTTATGCCTCACTCAATGTAAACTAGTTAAACTTAGGAGGCCATCAGAAAACACCTTATTTTTACACCTTATACTGAAGCAATTAATCCCTGTGCCTCTAATTGTTAACAAACGCAATTGATGTTTCAGATATATATATACATATATATTATGTATATATATATGTGAAACAGAAGCTAAATAAATTATAAAGTAGTTAAGATTAAATGCTCCAGCTGCAGAGAGCACAATAAAAAGCAACTAAAACGTAAACTGAAAAGCCATTAAGCATAACAATTTCCGGAGGGATGAAAATATATATAAAAATAAAGCAAGACAGAGCCCAGCAAACGGCTGTAACTGACTGCACAATACTCCCTTATAATGTCGACTTTATGATAAACAGCAACTGGAATAGGTTGATGTACGTTAATGAATCATCTGCATAATTCTCTCAGTTTCTTAGAGGTTTATAACTACATCAATTCTTGATTTGCCAGAATCATCAAAGCCATTTTTAATACATCTTAAGACGAAGGTTTACTTTCTTACAGGCGGACAGACAGTCGCTCCTCTCACAAGAACAAGATTACACAGCGCCAATATACCTCTTTCCATCCCATGAGCGAGCATAAAAACAGCCAACTGGGAAATGGGAGCTGGTAGCTCTTAGCTGGTTGCTCTTAGCTGGTAGCTGTTGCCTGATAGCTGCCGGCTGGCTTCGGGCTGGCTGCCGGCTTTTCTTGCTGGTAACTGGAGAGGTGTGCAACAAGCGAAGCTGCACTTAAGACGTTTAACAAAAGGTAAAGTCAGATCAAAGAAAAAAAATGCCCAGCCAGGCCAGCTGAACCGAGTATCTGTGTGTTACTGTGTGTGTGTATGTGTTGGCTGCCAATAAACAATAAAAGTTAAGCACCTCTTGTGAGTCGAGCTCGTTGCTGGCATTGTGTGAGCTTTAAACACATAATAACTTAATGAATAACTTATGTAACCCATAATACCTGGCAAATTACGTGAGGCCTCGGCCTGAGCGACTGCGGGCTGCGGGCTGTCAATTATTTAACTAGACGCCTGCGGCATATTAGATAATACGAGCCCTGTGCATAATTCATAGTTGACTAATAAGGCGGCATTTAGATGCCGCCGCCGCGCTGCATGCGGCATGTGGCATGCGGCATGCGGCATGTGGCGCCCCATAGAGCTGCGAGAGCGCGCGCGGCACATCGGCATATTCCCAAAAAATTTATTTTCCAGTTTGGCTCGTTTTTCTCTTTTTTCCTTTTTCTGCACGACTCGTGCTTTGTTTGAGTGCCACTTTAAAAGTTGAGTGGCACGCCCCACAATTGCCTGCAACCGCTGCCTCTTTTTTTCGGGGGCTTTTGGCTCCTTCGCTACTTGCCAGCGTGTCTGTGGTTTGGCTACGACTTTTCGACTATGCCAGGCCTTCTTTTCAATACACTTGCTGCGGGTAATTCAGCTGGGCTAAGTGGTTTGTCATCAATGGCAATAATTCGACAACACAAGAGATGAATGATAGTTAAAGTAAATTTATGAATACTATATGATTCCAGCAAAAAATGGATTTCAAATAGTTTTATGAAATAAATATCACTTCCATTTAAGAAAAGAGTACAAATATATTTTAATTAAATCATCCCATAATAATATATTAAAGCAAACTTCACAGATTGCTAAAAATTATATTTTATTTTATTTATATATATATATATTTTTTAATTATATATCTCATTTAATTTTTTTTAGTATTTATTTTTTAATAAATTATTTAATTATTTATTTATTTATTTTACATTATTTAATTTATTTTTTACTTTTGTTTATTATTTATTATAATTATTTATTTAATTTGAAATATTTTTCTTTTTTTTATTTTTAATTATTTATTTATTGTATTTTATTTTTTTGGCTTTACTTGCCCTAACAGAGTATAAAAATCTTCGCCTATCAGCGGCTTTCCCTCTCCTTTTTTTTCTTTTTTGCATGTAATAAAGCAAAGTTCAGCGGCCATTATCAGCGAGCACAATCGAGCCAGACAAACCGGACGTATAGACAGCACTAGACACACACACACACACATACAAACACATCTATAGGCACATACAATACACCAATACACAGACAATTGCATTGGCAGAAGCGCCAAAAAGTATGCTTTTACTTTTGCAGACTGTGAATGGCCATCGTTGTTGTTGTTGTTGTTGTTGTTGTTGTCGCTGCTGCTGCTGCTGTTTCTCTGACTGTTGTTATTGTTACAGTTGCTGTTGTTGTTGTCGACTATTTTGGCAGCCGTTTTTCGTGTTTGTGCGCCGTTTTCTGTTTCGCTTATATTATTGTTGTACTTTGTTGTTTGGCAGCTTATGAAATATTCAATTGAATTTAATGTACACGACCGACTGACTGACTAAGCCGGGTTCACGGCTAAGTGCAAAGAGTTCAAGCCTGTCTGGCTTGTCACTCCTGGCGCTCCTTTGAGCTGATTCCACGGCGGCACAATGAATCGGTTCACATACGACTTGAAGTGGGAGTTAACCTAATTGAACTTTAATATGTTTCTTGCAGAGGACAGACGATATATAAATTCTTTATTCTACTTATCACTCTACTTCAGAGTACTTACACTTGGAAAATGAAAATATATTTTTACATAATTCGTACTTCCTTCTATTACATTCAAAATATAAATGATGTATAATCTGGGCTCCAGCTATTCAACCTTTCTGAACATACCTCCACAACTCATCCTTTATTGCTTGCCTGCATTAATTATCACATATCTGCCCTTTGATCAATTTGCAAATGCCTTTTAGGTACAGCAGCCGATGCATCTGTGTTGTGTCTTTGTAGACAAAGTCTCACAAGACATAGAGAAGGCAGTCTGGCTTATTTTACTTCTATTTATATTTTTTTTATTTTTTTAATCATAACATAATGGCGCAGCATTAGAGTTAATGGATTGCAAGTGTTGCCAGGCTGTGTTCGCTTTTTTAGCTTGCAAAACGGCAAAACTCGTCGGCTTCCGTCCGTTTCGAGACCTCCACTAACCCTCGCCGGTTCCTTGGCTACGGTGCTCTGGTTTGGGCTCTGGCTCTGACTCTGACTCTGGCTGGCGCGTCCCATATGAGCAGCTGGCTCCCGAAGCACATTGCTTAATGGCGCTAGTTGCCTTTTAAGTGTAATTGCCGTGTCCCAAGTGTTTGTAATGTGTACAAATTTCTACAATTTTTCCTGCCAGCCAGCCGAAGAACACAACCAGACATACATACCATATACCCCTTGCCACTCGAGTCCTGGCCGGCTGTGCTTTTAAAATTATTACTATATTTGTAGGTATGGCTTTAAGCTTAAAGATTGCCCCCAAAAAAAATACAAAATGAACGAAAGGAAATAAATTCTTTGGTTATACTCACTAGCAATGTGCTCGTTGTGGAAGGCCAACATGTTTGGTTCGAAGGGCTTTTTAACAGCTTTTCCCAATGCGAATCGTATTTGTATATTTGTTTATTTGTTTTAATGTCGTTTTTATGGGGCTTACGTCGCTCTAGACCAGCTGCTACATCCGCTGCCCAATCGCCACTACCCACACACCCACGCACACACACACCCACACACAGTCTGTTTGCTTTTATTATTTCAACCAACTACTGCGCTGACAGTCGGAATCGCGCGTTTTGCGGCTGTGGCGAATTTTACACTTTGATTCTCGATATAATCACACTCGTGCTTAAAGCCGCAACAATTTGTTCCCGCAAACGCCTGCAAAGAGATTAAACAGAGTGAGAGAGAGGGAGAGAATGAGTAAGAGAGAGATAGAGAAAGAGAGTATTATTATTTATGGTTAATGCAGCGTAAAGCAAAGTCTGTGCAATCGCTTTCGGGTATTAAGAGACAGACAATGGCCTGTCTTATATTGTTTGTATAATCTTTTATGCGATACCTACTAAAAAATCATATGGAAAATATTCTCAAAAGTAAAATCCACTCAAATGGATTGCTTAAACGGAAAAAGAAATTAATATTATCTTAATATTATTAATAATGTTTTAAATTTATGGTAGAATTTTTCATATCATCATTTTCACATTAAAGTCTATGCTTTAAAACAATAAAAACAAATTTCTTAAATATAAATTATATCATTGTTTACGAAAGCCACTTAGGCCACAGATTTATTACATATAGCTCTGCTATCCTATATAGCCTATATATATACATTTTTTGCTGGGCTCCAACATAAATTGCAATGCCTTCAATGGAGATGATTTACAGTGCCAAGGAGATGCCAGGCTTGCAAAAAGTTAAGACCATTATTTAGGCACAAAAACACTGGTAAAATAGTAAACAAAATCTACAACAAATTGCATTGTCCAGGGCGCACACAGTATGGGTCGACTTTAGCAGGCAGCAGGAGCTGGGCAGCAGGAGATGGGCAGCAGGCAGCAAGCGGCAAGCGGCAAGCGGCTCAGCGAAGCGCACACACACCAAGCGGAAGCACATGCTGCGGAAGTCAAATTTCTTCGCTTCCGTTTTAGCGCCATTGCAACGGCAAAAGGCAGCGCCCTTATTCAGCGCAGGCGTGCAACAATCAAAACTAAATGTCAAAAATATATATATTGTATACGGGCTCTGAAAATCCTTAAAAAAAAAAGAAACAATAAGAGCGCTTGACAGCAGTCGAAACAATCAAACAGGCAGTCAGGCAGGCAGTCAAGTCAGTCAAATCAGTTAGTTACTCAGTTAGCCAACTAGTCAAAGCCGTCAGCCAAACTAACGATTTGAGGCAATAGCAAAATTTCTAAAAATAACTCAATTGATTTACTATTTCTGTTGAGCTTTGCTCTCGATGTTTTGTGTTTTTGACTAGTTTTGCTATTGATTGAAATCAAATTGAAAGAAAAATTAAATGGAGCAGTAGAAAAGGAAAAAGTTGTATAATACTAGTTGAAATGGTTTAATTGGAAGTGCTCAAGTAGAGAATAGTTAAAGAACAAAGGAGGTATAGCTTCTATTCCTTAGTCCAAGCAAAGTTAAGAGAATGGCGTGCCCATAGACACAAAGCAGTTGCTGCTGATAAAGAATAAGTATTCCCTTCTAGAATCAGACACAATCTAGCAAAGACTTCAAATGATCAATCTAGCAAACTTAAATGTCAATATGAAAGAATTCATTTCATATCACAAGACACCTTTAAGCAAAACTCAACAATACTAGCATATGGTTTATGTGGTATATATAATTGATAAAATGTTTAGGCAAGTTCACTACAAAGTTGTTAGAGCCCCGTGCAAGAGGTAGTGCCAGTCTATAAACAACATAAAAATGCCATAAAAATACTTTGGCATTACACAAATAAGCAACTTGCTCGACTGAGTTGAATTGAAAGTTCGGGGGTCTTGTTATCGTTGTCGTTGCAATCGAACAAGTGAACGAACGGCAACAAATGCGAGTGAATTTCTGTAGGTGTTTGTGTGTGTGTGTGTGGGGCTCACTGAGTATGTCTGACTGCGCGACTGTGTAGCACTTCCGCTTCCGCAACGGAAGCTAATGAACGTAGCCGAGCAGCAGCGACGCGAACAAAATGGCAGCGACTCGAGACTCTAAGAAAATGCCAGGCAAATGTTAAATTAATAATAGAGGAGCGCAGCCGTCGCACAGCGAGCGGAAAAACTTCAACGAACCCACCGAAAAATGTTGCAAGTACCCGCTCCACTAACCTGCCATTCGCTGGCTCACTCTTACTAACTCTATCCCTCTCCCGCTCTCTCTCTCTCTCTCTCTCTCTCTCTCTTTCTCTCTGTCTTGTTGGCGACAACGACATTGGCATTTATGTGACTTTAATTTAAATAACTTTGGTTGGCTTCAGAGCGTGCACTAATACAATTTTGCGAGACTGAAGAACAGACTCAGCAGACATGTTGCAAGGCTGCTTGCCACACGCTCTTCATAACTGAAGTATGCCAACAATTTTCGCTGCCACGATCCCATGTATATATCCAAAAGTCAGCCAAAAACCGCAAGAGTGCAAAGGACCTCATCCCCAACGAACCACCAACCACTCACCCACCCACCCACCACACAGGTCTTGAGTAGGCGCAGCCGCTACTTAAAGTCGCGACCTGCTCGAATTGTGCGCTGACTGGCACAAATTCAAGTTGTGAAATGAAATTTGTAACGCTTTCGCTTTTCAATTATAATTTAGCTTGACGAGCTTTTTTGATTGCTTTCGTGTATGCCTGAGCGAAATTTGTAGTTATCTGTCCGGCCACGTCTTCGACTGACCTCAATTGAAATTCTTTCGAGCCGGGGCCGACAGGCGGACAAGTTTCCTTACTTTGTGGCTTTCGGCTTAATTAGCAAAATTGACAGCATGACGTTGAGTGAAAGCCATTTACGACACACACACACACACACAAACACACACAGACATAAAGAGACAGGCGCCGCTTCATGCCAACTGAGAGCCTTGGGCCTAAGCAGAGCTATCGCAGAAAAATATCAAGGTGTTGGCCGTCTTAGCTAATAAATTCGAGACATTGTAAGGCGCTTCAAAACGCAAGAGAAACGTCAATTAGGGGCAATCAATAAAACAGCTTCGATTTAATTGCGGCGAGTGACAAGAAAACGTTTGACAAATTTTTGTAACTAAAAAAGGCCTAAGATATAATATTATTATTATATATTAATTTTTTTATTTTAATTATTTTTTGTATTTTTGTATTAAGCTTAGCTTAACATTTCCAAGCAAGACTTTAAGCTAGTGCTAATAAAACTCGCTCTTCGCACGTTTCCATAAATGTTATTTAATAATAATTAAATTTTATCCAAATGAGCATTAACTATGTTTATATATACACTTGATTTATTTATAATTAAATTTTATATAAACTACATCAAATGGAGCATAAACCAAATTCGAGCAAGCCTCAGGCTGCTCTCAAAAATAATCTTTAGCTTTAGCCTGCATTGCATTGGAAAACTAATGCATTTTGCTTTAACTAATTAGGAAAATCTCAGTATTAGCACATTGTTGGGCCCGTTTCAACAGCTTTAATGAAACACATTTACTAAGGGGCATTGAAACTTTAATGAGCGCCCAAAGCACATTGAACGTAATATCGATTTTGCTTTTTGCTAATTTTCAGCTAGTTAGCTGTTGTTGCTGCTGTTTTGGCTTAGACGTTTGCTACATTTGCCACATTTTGCTGTTGTTATTGCTACACACACACACAAACACACACATACACATATATAAAACACCCACACACAAAAGCCAGGTAGACGGCATAGACACGTGTGCTATGGCTATGGGGCCCAGACGAACGTAAAATTTTGTGCTTGCGCCCTACCTTTAACTGCGGCCACACACCCGACAGTCTCCTGCCCCCCAGGGCCTCCTCCGCCCTCTCGCACTGCTGCTGGCCATGTGGGCTTTTTCCAGCTACAACTTTCTGACCATTCAAGGCAAACAGTCGGCACATTGTAGCAAAAACAAAGAGGCCGCCGTACGTCCTAGCTGACTGACTTGCTGAGTTTTCTTATTTCTGCCCATCATCAGCCTTTTTTTTTAGCTTTTTCGTTGTTGTTGTTGTTGTTATTTTATGTAGATACAGACGTCAGTTGTAGTCAGTTTTAGTTTTGCATTTGCAAGTCTGCCTACCTCGCCCTGAAACTACCCGAACCCGATACCAATTCCGATTCTGAACTCCAGGCTGATTTTATAGACCAGCACACATTGTTCGAGTGTATGTGGGTGTGAGTGTGTGGGTGTGTCTGTGTGCTGTGTGTTGGTTAGAGAGTTAAAAGATTTTAAACCCTTAATGATGATGATGATGCTGATGCTGGTGATGATGATGCTGCTGTTAAAGGTATCGTGTGTTGGCTTCAAACAAAGCGCTTTGTTCTTCCTGTTTTTGTTGCCGGCTGGTTCTTATTGGCTAACTGCTGTTGACTTATATTACATGAAGTTTTCATTGCTGCAGCCATTGTAGCCGAGGCTAAAGCCAGAGATAATGCATTGTTTGGGCTTGTTGTCTAGCCACGATGAGCTGCTGCTGCTGCTGCTGCTGCACCTCCGACCGGGTTTACAGCCTCCTTTTGCTCTGCAAACATAATGGAATTTTCATGTAAACAATTTGCATGTTTTCAACTCTCTCACACACACACACACATGGCATATACGTATCGATGTGGGAGCTGTAAACGAGCGTGAACCGGCGCTGGGGTGGGAGCAAGTCTGGAGGTTCTACTTCATCAATTAACACATCAATTTTAGGTCCTTTGTTTGTTTGTCCCTTGGAATTGGTATCTAATAAAGATGAGTTTCTATCGCTCTATTATGCCGAGCAGCACAAGTGTGAAGAAGAACAAAACCCGTTTAAATTAACTCGAGTCTGAATAGAAAATTGTGGCAAACATTTTTTACTCTGCTCGACAAATATGAGAAATTGATTGTGAGCTTAAGACCAAAGCAGGACTGGGCTTGGCTGCTCCCATTTAAGTGAGGCGCCACAAAGGCTAAGCATTTTGGCTGGGCACTTAACTCGCATTACGTATACGCCGCATGCAACAGCAGCAACTAATTGCCGCTGCCGCTACTCCTGCCACTACTCCTGCTGCTGCTTTTGTGGGGCATAATGCTTTATTGCTTAATGTTTGCCAGCTTCTCATTAAAATTATACGAACTAGCTGGTGTGGTAGTAAGTAGCAGGTACTACGACTATTTACCGCCAAATAGAAAAACGAATTTAATTAAAATTTATGTATGCAAACATACACAGACTCGCACACACACACACACACACACACATTTAGAGAGCAGGAACAACAAACATAAGGAAGGCAATTCGGCGGCTTTCATTAGGAATAGTGGAGTGGAATACGTTGGGCAACTGGGCGACAGTACGAAATTTTTAATTACTCGTCGCTCAACTTTCAAAAACTGAAGCAGTGCGAGCTCATTTCGAAAATTTTCATAATTACTCGACGCTCAACGACTCTGTTGGCGGCAAGTCAGTCAGCGCGCTGAGTCAGTCTATGGACTGGAAGCCTCGATGCTAGATGCTGCAGCTGGACTCGGCACGGCATGGCATGGCATGGGCCATGGGCACGGAGCAGGACCCGTCCGTGAATGCGCTCAACGTTGGCTCAAGTGCACTCACATGCGCAGCGACCAAAACTAAATGAACTTATGCACACACACACACACACACACACACACACACACACACACACACACACACACACACACACACACATATCTACCTGACTGCCAGTGTGTGGCTTCGCTTGAGCACCTGTGCAGCCCCAACTGCTGTCTGCTCATCCCCAACCCTACTCGCCCCCTGCGACCAAAAATCTGAGCATGGAGACGCCAGATGAGAGCTGCGCGCACTTGAAACTAAAGGCTAAGTAGTTGCATTCATATAAACATTGCCCGGGCACGGCAGAGCTCCTCTATCTGTGCAGACGTCGACGTCTATTTGTGTTCATATTTTGCATGTGTGTGTGTGTGTGTGTGTGTGTGTCGAGTTCAGTTTTGTGGAGGAGGCGTGGCAGCGATGAGTGGATTGCCTGACGTGTAATTAAATTTATTTCATTATATTATTATGATGATATATGGGAAATGTGTGTGGTGTTTTTTTTGCATACTCTGCCCGAAACAGTTTACCAAGCAAGGCTTTATAAGTGAAGGAAGTAATTCCACTATTTATCATCATTTTATGTGTGAGAGCCTTGGCTTTAAGAACTTTACTCTAGGCAAGGCTTGATTGCAGTATTTGGCAATGTTAAATTATTTGGGCATTGAAATCGTTTCACTTGACCTGTGCCACCCCAAAAAGCTGTTTGCAACATCTTGGCACACGCCGCCGCCCCGGCCACCGACCCCTGTCGCTGCCCCTATGCACACTCAACACACGTTCAACACACACTTCGATTGCTGTGCAAATATTCTTCGCGCATGCCACAAAACAACAATTGCGGCCGAGTCTTCGACTCCAGTGTGTGTGTGTCTAAGTGTGTGTGTGTGTGCGCTGGTAACTCGAGCATGAATGTCTCGTCCTTAAGCACACATCAATTTCAAAACAATAATTGAAAATTGCAACAATTGGAAATGTTCGTTCGGTTTTCTGCGCCACGTACCATGCGAAATGAAAGTGCGGCAAACAGAGCCAAGGCGAATGGACAAAATGCTCAACCAAAATACAGTGAAAAACCAACAACAACAAAAAAAAGAACACTCGCAAGAAAATGCCAAGCAACTATTTGCAGCAATTGTTGCACTCTTTCGTGCTGTTGTTGCTGCCGCTGTTATTGCTTGACTCGCTGTTGCCAGTGCGGCAGAACGATATAAAGTTGTGCATTTTATTATTGTTCACGCGGTTGCGAATTGAACCCGCAGCATCTCTGACTTTCCGCACTGCAGCTTTAATGTTAAAGTGTTGGTGTAAAAATATTATGCTTCCGCTCGCTCCGAGTGCCTCTATCACTCTCATCCTCACTCACTCGCTCGTTCACTTGTCTGATATATTTTTAAATATTTTAACATTTTTGTGACACGCAAAGTTGACTGGCACAGCGCATGAATAAACAATGTTGGCCAGCATGGCAAACATGGCCGGCACATAGAAAATGAATTAACAAATAAACTGCTTTATAGATTTATTATTTATAATTCGATTACAATAAAGCCAAATAATAATAATAACAAGTAAGAAAACTCTAGTCGAGAGCGCTCGACTAGATACTACCCTGAACCAAACTAATAGAAAAGCACATTTAGTATGGTTCAAATTTCAATTTCGATGTATTTAAAAATATAAATGAAATAGAAAACTCATAATTAAATATATAAAAATTTTGAAACAATTAAAAAAAAAGAGAATTACGACACGCTCAGGGTTTGAACCCGAGTCCTCGTGATCAAGCGCCGCGCTTTCTACCTTGACGCCACCCTTCTGATATGGTTTTCAATGTCAAAACTGAAATAGATTCACTGCTACAGCGCCATCTACCAAATCTAAGTCAAACTAACTGCTGATGTGACTTTAAGAATGTGCAAGAACAACCAAACTAATAAAAACGTACATATAGTATGGTTAAAATTTCAATTTCGATTTTTGAAAAAATATAAGAGAAATTTAATCAAATATATAAAAATTTTGAAGCAATTAAAAAGAAAACTACAACACGCCCAGCAGGATTTGAACCATAGACCTCGCGATCAATCGCCGCGCCCTCTACCATGACGCCACTCCTCTGATCTTATTCGCAATGTCAAAACTGAAATAGATTCACTGATGCAACGCCATCTAGCAGAACTAAACGAAACTAACTGCTGATGTGATTCTAAGAATGTGCTAGAAGATGTTTGAATGTATGTGTGCACACGTATTGGAAAACTGCTGTTGCTGCAGCACGTGCGTTTGTTAATTGGCCAAACATTTTGTTATTTTTTAAAGTCGATTGACTAAACCGAATTTAATGAAACTTTCAGCATATGATCTTCATATTCTATTGAATATTTGGCATTTAAAAAAGAACATGTCAAATCATTCACAATTAGCTATACTAGAATCTGACCTTCACTGGGGATTCTGAATTTGGAGCCGGTATCCAAAATATAACAAAAATCGAAATTGTATAAAATGCATTGGAATATATTTTTAAAATTTGGAGACTATAGCTCTAAAAATGTAGGAGATATAAATTTATAACCTATTGCGCTTGGGTTGCGCTGCAGTGTTGGCAATAATTTAATAAATATTTGTTGAATAATTTAATTTCTAGACGTACGATCCTACTGAAACTTTCAGAAAGTAATCATAATGTTGAAATGTATGTGTATACCGAAGCACAAGTCTCTAGTATTTGATATACGACTTTTACAAAGATGAGGGTGAGGGGGTGGATTTAGGGGTGGGGGGTAAATTTGAACAAAAACCGAAATTGTATAAAATACATCTTTATATACATTTTAAATTTGGAGACTCTAGCTTGAAAGATGTAGGAGATATAATTATTTAAGTGATCTTCGATAAGGCTTTTTATCGATAAAAAAGTATCGGAATGAGTTATCGTTTTTTAGTGATAAACTCGATATCCGCGCTGTATTTACGGACATTTTAAAAAAAAGTTGAGGTCTCTAGCTCTTGTATCTTCTGAAATCGACGCGTTCAAACATACGGACGGACGGACGGACGGACGGACGGACGGACGGACGGACGGACGGACGGACGGACGGACGGACAGACAGACGGACAGGGCTAAATCGACTCAGCTCGTCGCCCTGATCAAGAATATATATACTTTGTGGGGTCTGCCACGCCTCCTTCTGCCTGTTACATACATTTTAACAAAACCATTATACCCTGATTTCCCATTTTCAATGGGTTCAGGGTATAAAAATACAGTTTGCATTTTTCTCGTTTTGTGTTTTTGTAATGCTATCAATATGCATAAAAAAATATGCGAGTTGATTGAAATTGAAAATGGAATGCAAATGGCAATGACAATGTTGTAACATTTACCATAATGAGAATCGCATAGAAAGGTTTTTAGTGAAGAAATGGAATAAAGTAAAGAGGAAATGGAAATCTGAAATAAACAAAATTATTCTAAATTAGTTTGAGAGTATTCAAAAAAAAAGAAATCTCAAGTGAAGAAGAATCCAAATGGCATAAGTTATCTTATAGGGTAATTTATTTTCGATTCGGTTCGATTTATTCAGCAAACAAACCCAACCCTTATAGGGTATGTTTGCATATTATCTTACATTACTAGAATAATAGAGAATCCAATAAAGAGTAGAAATTCTAAGCTAAAATCTTTTAAGATTCCCAATTATGCCACACCCACTGCTCCGCCCCTTTACATTATATACAAAGGGTATCTACTCATCGAGTCGTCAGTCTCCATTCATTTTTCTATTCAGTTGTGAATGAGCAAATATTAATGCTCATCATTTAATAATGTGATATGTCGGCTGACAAGCGCAACGACAGGTGAGTGACTCTTTTATGCGTTGCATTTTGCTTTGTTTTAATGCACATAAATATAACTATATAGATATACAGCTATCTACATATGTATGTATATCTGTATATCATTTTTTTGTGCTGTCTGTTACCATCGTCGGCGCCGTCGCGTTAATAAAATATTCAAAATTTAATTTTCATCGCGTTGCATTTGACACATTTCAATAAAAACAATTACTACAACAATTAAGTTGAAAAGCCGCCACAGCGGTTGCCATTTTATTTGCTGTTACTGGACAGCCAAACAATGCCAGCAAAAAAGCAGTGTCCCGCTCAACCGCTCACCCGCTCATCCAAACAAACATTTATGCAGTTTTAATTATAAATGCATTGTTGCATTTTAATGAGAGTTGCCAAATGTCAACAGTATTGACCAATAGAATAACAAGCGCCACAACAGAAACCTGTTTCAATTATCAGGTAATGAAGTGTAAAGTACTCAAATGCAAAGCTGACTAGATGTAACTAGTGCATAAAATGGGGGTAAATTAAGTATTTCCCTTATATATATATACTATACCTAATGCCTTGTCTAATAAAGGACTCTGATTTAACATCCCACACAATCTATTTGCAGCTAAGTTCAATTGAAAGCCACATTACTCATACGCCGCATGCTCCACTAGTTGACCCCACAAATAACGAGCCCAGACAATGACCCACAAGCCAAACCCAGCCAAGAGAGAGTCCAATCCAGCCACGCCTCTTCCCGCCTCGCCTGGAGGCAAATCCATTGTGCTGGCATTCAAAGTCGATGGCGGAAATGAAAATTGAATTTTATGCAAACACAAAAGCCAATTGAAGTCAATTATTGTTTATGTAACTAATTTTATTTAAATATAAGTCAATTCGCATGCAGCAGACACGAAACGAAAGGCAAAGTGGAAGCAAAACCGAATGAGAATCACAATGGGAAACAGGAAGAAAGGACAATTATCGAAAGCCAAACGAACGCTGAATGCTCTAACTGAACTATTGAGTGTTAAGTGAATGTAGGCAGTGCTCTGAAGGATAGATACAATAGTGTAGTAGCCTATGAATGAATATGCATAAATATTTACCAACTGTCTCCCGAATGTCGCTAACTAACTGCTCAGCGTAATTGTCGTCGATTGGCTCGGCGCTAACTGTGACCCATTTTGGAAGTTGGCAAAGGGCCAGCTAGCGGAATGACCGAAAAAAAATGACAGTGGGTGCCAAAGAGCAAGCAAAATGTCCTTGGACCTAGTGAAAATTGCTGGGGCCCATCCATCAGCTGTTTGTTTTGTTGAGCGCAGCGTTTTCAGCTTTTTGTCGTTCCGCTTGTGGGATCTTCGCCTGCCTGTTTTTTTTTTTTTTTTTGTCTCTCTCCCTCTCTTTTGTCAGAGACAGCGACAAAGTGCAGAGCCGAGCAAAGCGGTGCGTGTGTGTGTGTGTTAGTTATTTTGATTGATTGCATTGTTTCGTGTAACAAATTTATTTGTGCCACGCCCACTCGAACACTTAAAAGCAAGAGGCCCAACAGCAACGGCAACAGCAAAAATTGGATAGCTACATCATTGTCAGCCGCAGCAGGAGCAGGAAATTGTCAAAGGCCGCCAGCGACATGTAGGTAAAGTTTAAAGCCAAGCCCAACATCATCATCATCATCATCATTATTATTCTTATTATCAGCATCAGCATCAGCATCATCATTGGCATCTTCATTGCTCTCATGGTTAACCATCATCTTTGGCACAATCTCAATGACGTTTTGTTCTGCTTCCTCTTCACTTAGCCAGCATCATTAGTGAAAATGATTTCTTATTCAAGGCTCGCCTTGGCTCAGCTTCTGCTGCTTCTGGTTTTTCTTTAGCTTTGCCTGAGTTTTTCTTTTACTGATTTCTTCGCACTGTTGTCATGCTTCATCGATTTTTTATGCTTTGCTGGCTCAGTTGATGGAAATTTCAGCCTGTTTTTCAGTATATCTTTCTCTCTCGCTCTCTCTCCCATACTATTTTAGTCGCCTGCACTTGAAGAACCAACAGCCAACGCATTGGCAGTCAGTCTTTGGCTTTTGCTTTTGATTTGGCTCTGTCTCGTTGTATTTGTTTTGCTGGCCCCCGAAAGTTTAACATTTGCTTTGTTATCTTTAATATTGATTGTGTGCAATATCTCAAGCTATTTTCCATTTTTGTTTGCCATATCGAAATGTCATGGCAAAGAGCAAAATAAAAGAAACAAAAGAAAAACCCTTTTGGTTTTATTGTGAAACAAAGCAAACGAGCAGACTAAGGACAAGTCCATTTTTACTAACTGACAGCGATTGCTGGGCGAATTCCGCAACATTTCAAGCATTTCTTGCTTACCGAGCGCAGATGGAGAGTTCGAAAAGCAAATGCTAGCTAATGAGCGAGAGATAAATATATACCTATACTACACTTCTTTTATTTAACAAAAAATCAAATTAAATTCTATTGTCGCAGCTATTACTTAAATCAAAATCATTAGCAAGAGCAGACCATTGATGACCCAGTGTCCAGGTTTAGCAGTCGTTGCTTTGCTCCAACTGAAGCGCCGGAACCAAAAGGTTTCATTTGAAGTCTCTTCGCTCTCCCTCATGAAGAAAAAGAGGAAATAGGGCGGCATCAGGGCCATCTGATGCGTATAGCTAATGACGAAGCCGCAGCGCTGCTTCTCAGATCCATTCCAAGCGAACTTCGGCTCTTTGTTCATAAAATCGACAGTCAAGTCTGCGAACTTGTGCTCGTTGTTGGGGCCGCTGCGTATGCGAATCTGGCCGGGATCGTATTGGTGCTGAATGAGGTAGCGCATCAGCGAGGTCACGTACGGCATGTAGACCCAGAAGAAGGTCTCGCCGTGCTTCAGGTACTGTCGATCCTGCAGTAAGGTGTTCTTGTGAGCGTTGATCAAGTTGAACGGCTGGCGCAAGTGGCTCATGCGCAAGCGTCCGGAATCAACCCGAAAATGACTGTCCAACAGCCTCTGCTTCTTGTCGCGCAGCGAGGACTCGACGCCAATGTGCTGAAACTGACTTTGGGAGGCGTGTATAGCATACCTTTGATAGTCCCTAATGCACTCCTTGCTCTGAAAGCTATCCCAAGGGCAGCACTTGAGCTTCACGTACGACTCGAGCAGCCAGTCGATGGGCTGATCATTGTAGAAGTTCTGCACGTGAGACAGAAATGGTTTTATCTCTGTCGAGCGGAACATTTTGCCGATGAAGCCCAGCTCACAAAAGCTCATGACAATCCATTGACGATGTCGGGTTTCGGCCAAACGAAAGTTACTTTGCATTGTCGACAATTTGATGATATAGTCCAAATAGCCCACAGCCGGCGACAAATCATCCTCGAGCTGCAGATAGTAGCTGCCCCGACTCGCTGCATATGTCATCAGGTACATGTAGTCCAGATTCTGTTTGGTGCGCCAGCGCACGCGCTCTGGATCGTCGTTTAGCGTTATATAGATCGACTTAAAGTCTGGATAGTAGCTGACTGGCGGTGAGATGACATCGATCAGACCGTCATCCAAATACCGGCCAAACTTCCCATTGATCTGCTGCCAAATGGACTGCACGAGCGAGGCTTCTGTCTCACCAATATAGACGACGATCAGGCAATGGCTGCGCTGAAACTCTGTCTGGTACTCAATCAGCTGCTCCAGCGTTTGCTCCAGATACTTTGTATGCTTCCGATGCACCGTGGGCACGCCCAGCACATACTGCACATTCGTGCGGCCATTGCTGTAGCTGAAGCCGAGCGTAAGTTTCGGCTTCTCCAAAATGCGCTTCCAGCTCGGCTTCCTCTCCGGCTCATGTCTGAGCGTCGCATAGCCTGATGGCTTCGCCTCACCTCGTGTGAAGTTCGTGTAGCTCGACAACTCTGCGGCATAGTTTCCAACTGGCATAGGCACTTGCTCGTCAACAGGCCGCGATTCCTGCTGCTTATAGAACTGGGTGAACCACACGAATGTCGCCAGCACCCATGATACAATAATTAACAGCAAGCAGAGCTCGAAACGAAAGCTAATGATCCTCATAGCCTCGATAATCTTGACTATGTGGATTCAGTTAAAGAAAAGAGTTTGAAGCAATCTGTGAGCAGCTCAGGCAGCGCTTACTGAGGCAGCGCTTAAACTGAAATATCATAGGCCAACGTAACTTAAAGCCTAGCACTCCTAGCCATCCTATGTGCCAGCCAGCCCACATATCCAGCTGAAGGAAAAACTCTTTTTGATGTCTCTACAGTGGCATGCCAAAGCAGCTATTTCTTTGGGGATTCTTTTTCTGCCTAAACGATAGAAAACTCATGCGAAAGACAAACAAACTGAACGCAATGGGCGGGCGAGCACAAATTCCCTTAAGCAATGAATATTTAGAATTCCGCTGTCATTTTTGAACACGCCCCAGAGAGACAGAGATAGAGATTGAGAGAGAGTGAGAGAGGGAGAGCGCATGGGAAACATAGCCAGACAATGCATAAATAAAACGCGTTCAAATCACAATTTAATGTCGTTCAGTAAATGAGATTCTCATAGACCAAAATCCCTATCAAGCGGAGCCATTAAAAAGCAACAACAGCAAAACTTAAATTGAATTCGATTTAAACTTTGCGCTCTGTATATGTATTTACGTGAGTGTGTGTGTGTGTGTGTGTGTGTGTAGCTGTATATGCCTGAGGTTAATGTCAATTACCTGCATTATTTATAAAAATTCGCACGTGATGATAAAAATTTATGCACACACTGCTGCTCCAGACACCATGCTGACTTGTTCTTTCAGCTTTTGGGGCACGCGAGGCTGGCAGTCCCCGGTCGAGGGTTCGCGCATTAAATAAATAACCGAAAAACTTTTCAACTTTCATGAATATTAATAACAGCAGATTTTTTAAAATATACACACACACACATGAATATACACATATAGAGAGAAGGCATCAACGATGGCATCCAAGTGACAGAGTCAACGTTGCTCATACGCCGCATTGTCCGTGCAAAATGTAAAATGTGCATTTAAATTGAATTCCTTAATGAATTCGCAGCAACGCCTGACCACGAACCACCAGAGCCAGAGGAGCACCGACTGAGCCAGCCAGCCGGACGGACAGCGCGGAAAGGTGTTGCCCAATGCGACGCACGGCGCTTTTTATCAGATTACAAATTATGCATTTGAGAGCAGAAATCAAATGAAAAAGCAGCCATAACTTGCATTCGAGCTCTGCTATGATTAAAGTAAATTTTCCCCTTTTTTTTAGATATTTTCTAAATATTCCCCTAAATTCAGGCAAGCTCAACTCTTAAGCTAGAGCATTCAAATTTCGTCCTATATCGTACCATGCACAATTGTATTTTACATTTTATTACCCAAAACTGAGCACGCTCGCCCCCTTTTTATTTTGGGGCGTGCAGGGGCGTGCATACGTAACTTTTTGGAGCGCGCAGCGAGAAATTATGCAAAAATTCAAAAGCATAAAGTTTGGCGATGCAGCAGCAGCAACTCGACTTGACTCTTAATTAAAATGCATTAAGTTGGGCCAACGGGCCAAGCGTCGGCCACAACATGTGACCTCAAGTGTTAACATAAAAGTTCAGCGCATAAAAAAGCTCAAAAATGAAAACTAATCTGCAAAATCTAAAATTTACTAACGAACTGCCATTGTGCCGGAAAGTGCAGTCAAAAAAAAATATATATATAACAAAATTAGACGTAAATTTTCTATATATATATATTTTTTTATTATTATATATAAAGGATTTTTTTAAAGCCTTTTTGTAGCTGTTGGCTGGCATCTACATTGATTAATGGCCGAGTGCACGAGAAATTAAATGTAACGCCACATGAACTGAAATTCTAGCCGCAGCCATAACTAACTAACTGATGTGCCTATGGCTTTTGATGCTATGGCTCCTGCTCCTGCTCCTGCTCCTGCTACGGCATATGATAATGGTCAAATTTTTGCACATATTTTCCCACAGTTTTTATGCCCCATTTTTTTGTTTTTGTTTTTTTCTCTGTGTGTTGTTTTCGCTGGCCAACCGACAAACACAACACGTAACATGTGTTTTAGTTTATAACAACGGACCCAAACAGACGTAAAAAGCATATGAAATATATAAAAAGAGGCCGGGCATAAAAACATTTTTAGGCAAAAATATGCGATATTAAATTTTCATTTGAGTTGAGTGGAAAATATTTGCTCTATTGCATGGCGAAACTATTTTATATGCTGCTCTTAGTTTGAATATTTCATTAATGAAATAGAATATATGAAAAATAATATAGATTTATATAAAAAGCTAAAATAGTTCAAGTTCAGGTTCAGATTGCAAATTATCAATTATAACTAAATGATGTATTATTATTTCTTATTACTTTTTCATTTCTTAACGCTGAAGAGCAGCCTAAAGAAAATTCTATATTAATATATACAGCCCTTCCTTCCTACTTCTCTCTAAACTAATCTATCTCATTCGAGAAGCCCTTTGTTAGCAGCGTATTTGTGCTCTAAATAAATCCCGCATTGACACATACATGTAATCTAAACCAACACACACACATATATCTTTCCGTACACTCACATAAAAACTAAGAAAATAAAAAACCAAATTGACAAAAATCTACGGGGCGTGAACAAAAAATGGTTATAAAACCTTTCAAACCTGATGGCAATTTGTGGCATTTGCTGGTGCTATCTTAAAATACATAACATGGACCAACTGCAGCCGCAAAATATTGTTAGATTTTTGCACCCATTTAAAAAGGAGTGTGAACAAAAAATGGCACTCCAAATCTGTGATAAGCCATTTCTCATTTTTATTCCGAGGGGGAAAAACAGCGTAATAAGTGCGCTCATAAATTTCTTGGTAAGTTGCACAAAAATTAAAGTGCAAACGCTTGCGAGCCAGCCAAGCAGGTCCAACAAGTGACAAAAGAGGCGAAATTTGCAAAATAAAATAATAGAGCTGCGGCAGAGACAGAGGCAGAGGCAGCGGCAGCGGCGAGTGGCAGAGGCAGCTGAACGCGCCGCTCGACGAGCATACGGAAGTGCTGAATCACCGGAAAACCATTAAAGGAAGTCACAACTATTGATTATGTCGGCGACGGCGGCGGCGTCAGCGGCACAAACTAAAAATGGCTTTGTGTGTGCAAGCAGCGGAAAAATTATGATAGCACCCATACCCAGAGCACAGAGCAGAGGCCCAGGCAGAGGCGCTAGCGAGAGCGAGAGCGAGAGCCAGACGAAGCAGCAGCTCGTCCTAGGCAATCCCTCGGCCTCGGCACATATAAATTTGCATCGCTGGGCGCTTGGCGGGGCGTGCTTCAAATTGAATTTGATGGCTTTTATTTGCAGCTTTAATTGCAGGCGACACTTGGTTTAGAGGGGCATATGCACTATCTAATCAGTTGGCTAGATAGAAATGCGAATGACATGCAAGAAATCTGTATAGAAGACTGTATAAAAGACTGAATACATATATACATGATATTATTGAGTAAATAAAGATATCATAGAAAAAGAAACGAAAGAATATCTGAAACTATATATAAAATAAAAAAAACTTTGCATAATAAAGATAATAAAAATATATTTTAAATAAATTTAAAATATAACTCACATTTATTATACACAATTTATATGCATCTGTAATATATATGTACATATATATACATATATATAAATATATGTTTTATCAATTAGTTACTTTCGTCTAGCGCATGCAAAGTTCGTTTTATCAATTTAAATAGACTTTACAAACAATGTTTGCTGCTGTTATTGTTGCTGTTTCTGCTGCAGTTGTTGTTGTTGTTGTTGTTTTCATGTTGAGTGGGCGGTGTGAGCGTGAACGCGTTGCTAGGCAAAGTGCATATAGAAACGGCGGAAACGTCGCTCGCCGACCAAATAGTCGAAAATCATGGCGAGATAAATTGCCAAAGATAGCAAAATGGTTGGAGTCGCCGCTCGCTAGCACGGGCAAACGCTACTCTATTGTTCAAAATCAATTTAGTGTTGAATTGGTGCCAAGAATCTCATTTTCAAAAGCGACGGCCGTCGATGTCGACGTCGACGCGAGCAACACCAACAGCAACAGCAGCAGGAGCAGCAACAGCAGCAGGAGCAGTTGCAGCAGCAGTGGCAGCGTCAACTGGAACACATAGGAAATGAAAATACCGGAAACGCCGACATTTTCTCAATGAAAATCAGCTAACCAAGCCAAATAGAGAAAAAGCGAAAAGAGTTCGCCGAAACGCCAACGCAGAAAAATACCAAAAAATAAAAAAAAAAAAAACAGAGAATTGGAAAAAATGTGCTAATAACTTTCAAATAAATGTTAAGCCCCACCGACAAAAAAAAATGTAAGAGAGGCAGCCAGCTAGCTAGTCAGTGGCATGGACTAGCTTAAACCGGCTCACAGACAGACAGGCAGACAGTTCTATTTCAGCTATAAACTCTCATATGTGTAGGCGTGTGTGTGTGTGTGAGTGTGGGTGAGTGCACGCCTCTATTTCCACACATAACTCAAGAGCCTAATCCCGGCCAGCCAAGGCCGTAAATTCAGTCGGAGCTCGCGTTTCACTGGCTTAGCTCAAAATGGCGGCGTCTGAAGCCAATTTTAAAGTTGTCAACAGTAAATTTTCCCTACACATGCAACTGATAGGCGTTAAATGCTCAGCGTTTAATTGCCGAGCTTTGTTTGAAGTGAAGAAGTTAAATTAATATAAACTGTTTTGGCTGCGGTATATATGTATATATTCAAATAGTAGATCCACATAGAGAAAATTAGATGCCACCCAATACTTCACTTTAATTTTAAGCAAACAAGACTTTCAATTCTAATAGAAATATGTAATATTTCTCTCATTTTCATCTATCTCTTTCCCTCCTCAACAACTCGAATTCTAATTGAATTTGGCTTTAGCTTTGTCGGCTTAGAGTGGAGAAAAACCCACAAATTCTTTTAATGGCTCAATCAAAGACACACTCGGCACAGACACACACACCACAGACAGACACCGACACACATACACACTCACACACATGCAGCCAGTTTAAATCATTGCGCATAACTGATTGAACAATGCAAAGCATATTACAATTATCTATGTATTTATAATTATATCTGTGCATGCGCTCAATAAAATTTTGCAATTTAATTTCAAACTGTGTGTAAAATTGAGCATGAAAATGCAATTAACATTATTGGCCAGTGGATTACAATTACAGAAAACTATGAGTCCAAATATGACTGCAAGAGAGACACAAATAGAAAGAGAGGCACTGATACAGAAATTGAGAGTGGGAATAGGAGAGTATTGCACAAAATTTGCAATTAATTTTAATGCATTTCCAATGTATGTGTGTGTGTGTGTGGCATAGCTAACTACAGTGGCTGCCAGAAGTTTGCCGTGCACAAATATTGACCAACAAAACGCCATTGTCTTCCACTTCAAAGGTCTCGAGTAAATGATTGTGCATATTAACAACTTGGTTAGCCGCAACGCAAACAAAATGGCTTTTAATCTAACCATTATAATGAGCAAAATGTCTAAGCGTTGCCTCACAAAGCACTCGAGCAGAGCTGCCTGGACAACAGCCATGGACGTCGCCTGTTTACCGGCACACTGGGCGTATGAGTAACGTGCAATTAAGTTACAAGAATTTCTGATGAGCAGGAATGGAAAGGAAATTTTACTGAAATTATTGTATAATTTATTAAATTGTTATTTTATTTTATGGAATTTTTATTATTAATAGTATTGCAAAATAATAAAAAATTATTGTTTTAAAAATGTTTAAAAAAAAAAAACAATTTAATTTTTTATGATGCTTAAATATAGGTAAAAATTATGAGAAGATACAAAATATATATATGATTCACATCTTTAGAATTTAGTTAATAATACCCCATAAGAACACCTGTTTAAGTATACTCACATAACCGAGAGCAAAAACTGGAGGCAAAATGCAAAACGCACTGAAAATTTAAGTAAAATTCCATGGTCAGTCCGCAAATCATTAATTCATAAAGCTGTAATTTGCTTTTGACCGAGCCGAGCCGAGCCAAGCCAGACACAACCTTTCGGTCATTTGCGCTGCAAATTATAAGCAGACAAATAGTACACACACACACACACGCAGAGACACACACAAGCACATACAGTGGCATACCATACCTAGCCACACCTACAACAAAGTCGCTGCACAAAGAGCCAGAAACTTATTTGCGGTTGCCCAGTTTTGGCCAAGAAGGTTTGCAAATGCAAAATTTTGTTGACATGCCTTGAGCCATGATATGCAACCAGACACAGAGCGCAGACCCAGAGCGAACAATGTATTTGGCAGAGCCAGAGCCAGAGCCAGAGCCAGAGCCAGTGCCAGTGTCTGGTTGTGTATAAATGATTTTGACATATTGTAATGACAAAACAAAGGCGACTCCCTCCGACTGTGTCTGGCTCTTGGCCATAGTTTGACTGCTGGGCTGACCAGTGCAGGTCTGCCAGCGTCAATTGTTGTCAAGCGTTTGCTTTTCACGGAAATTAGAAATCAAAACGTTAACTCCTGACACAGTCAATTCGATTGTGTGAATCCGAAGGAGTCAACAGCAGCGAGAAATGAGAAAACAAAGCTGAAGCTCAAGTCAATAGCCAAAGGGAAGGGGGCCATAAGATGCAACTGCAACTTGAGCCTGAGAACTATAAACAATTTACCTAACTGAAGTCAATTAGCACTGAAAAGCTGCGCTCACTTTATTCAATTTATCCAACTTTTTGATATACTTACTTAATTTTCCCTTTTTATAAGCCAACTGATTTTGCATTCCCTTTTCGCTCTGTTTAACTGAACTTGGCATGTAAATTAGATTTACATTTTAGTTTAGAGAACGCACTTTGGTTAATCGAATTTTTGGTGAGTCACTGCACAACCCTCGCCTCTGGCATGTGAGTCAGCGCAAATGTTGGTCATTCTAGGTACTGCCAAAGGCTTCACTGGTACAGTCAACATGAGCAGCGAGCAAATGTGGGACACTAGAGAAGTATACGATGAGCAGATACCCTAAGTATACATAAGCAAATGAATTGTAAATGAAACTGTATCAGATCGAACAATACTTTGTTCATTTCTGCATCTACCCCAGCGTATCTCATTATATTACAGGGTATCACAATCCTCGCTAGCTAGCAATTGGCAGCCACAGCCACAGCTCGTAATTATAATTAACATGGCAAACATTTGACTTTCGATCACAATACGAAAGCAAAGCCCGTCCGGCTGCCTTGGGCAAGGCACAACACGGCGTATACGGAACGTTAACGACTATTGAAACCTCACTCGACTACAAAATACATTTCATATTTCGCATTTATAAAAGCACAGCCAGCAGACAGAAATACCGGCCACGAACGCTAAAACAAAAACAAAACAACGAAGGGTAGCGGCAACAGCCCCAACCATTGCCATCCCTTGGCAAAGTATCAAGCTCGACTATGCGGAATGTTAACAATAACAATGAAACAGAACAACAGCTAAAGCAACAACAACAACAACGAATTGTAATGATGAAATAAAAGTCAAGTTAATACAATAGCTAAAAACCGAACATGAAAACTGAGAACCGGATATACGACTACCCCTATTATCAGGGCAGGGTTACGCCAAATGCAGTTGTTGTTGTTGTTGTTGTTGCTGCTGCTGCTGCTTCTACTGCTGTTACTCGTTAGCGTTACATGAAAGTGCAACTTTTGTACAAGAGCAGCAACAGCAGCAGCAGCAGCAACAACAACAACAGCAATTGTAATACACATAGTTATAATAAAAATCAGCTTGTTTCACTTTCCGACGTTCTGAACCACTTTTCTACCGACCCAGCCCCGCTGCCTCTTGCCCAGTTTCCCCGCCATATACCCTGGCGCCCTCATGTGAAATGTTTATTTGTTTGTTTGTTTGTTTGTTTCTCTGTGTAACTCACACTCGGCTCAGGTTTTTGGGCTCGCCTTGCATGCAGGTTCAAAGTTGTTGGCCCTGGACTCTGCCCGGTCCCTCTCTCTATCTTCCGTGCCCACTCACTGTCTCTCTCTCTCTCTCTCTCTCTCTCTCTCTCTCTCTTTGGCCTATGCCCCCTGCAGCCACTAACTGCTCAACTGAGCTGCTCTTCATGTTCGTGTTGCTGGCACCCAAACTGGGCGAGAATGAGCGAGGCAGAGTAAGTGTGAGAGGGAAAGGGAGAGGTAGAGCGAGAGCCAGAGCGCCGCAGGTGCAAAGTGTAAATGAAGACTGATTGCAGTGCACATGATTTTGTCGACACACAAGCACACACAAAGACACACACACACACACACGTAGGCACTGGGGTGTTGAGGACTTGAGGTTGAAGCATAAAAAACGTTGCAAGGGCTGCTGCTGCTCTTGCTACTCTTGCTCCTCCTGCTCCTCCTGCTGCTGCTGCTAGTCGGTGCAAACTCGTTCTTGTTTGCAAAGGGGGTAATTGTGGTTAAGTGCTGGTTTATTGGTTTGGCAAAAGGGCTTAAAAGATATATGTATGCATTTTAACAGCAGACTGGCTAAACTGGCTAAGGTTAAGGGCAATTTTTTTTTTCGGTACCGGTGCAAGTACAGCCCTTCGTCCATTATATTTGACACTTGTACTTGGGCATTTTATTCGAACTATTTCGGGCTGTGGCCCGAGCATGTTGAACATGCACATTTCTGTAATGATAGGGCCTGCTGAGCAGGTGAGAGCGCAAGAGTACCTGAGGTAATCAGCATTTGATTGGGGCTAGCAAATGCTGCTGTTATTTTAATATTTTGATATTTCTTTTTTTTTACTGTTTTTTTAATCAAGCATCGAGTCATTAGGTATTCTCGAGAGCTCAAATAAATGTCATGCAGAACTTAAAAATGGCTGTCAGGCTGTGCACAAAATTAATTTCTTACTGTTCTAAAAATGTTGCACAAGTTGTTGGCCCCTTTTCGGGGCCAACGATTCGCGCACACACATTAAAAAATCGTTTTTAATTGAAATGCATTCCCCTTGGCAATCAGTGTGCACGCAAATGCCAAACTAACTCGCGATGCAGCCCCAGGGCGGTTAGCACGTGCGGGATCAACCACAGCTACACCTACACACACACACACAGCCAGAGGGGGCGTGGGTGGAGCCGGAGCTGGGGCATGCTCTCGCTCACTTAAGTTAATACGCAAACCAAATGTCACTCAACATTATCAACGACAAACGTAATCAGTTAAAACTTTTTTTCTTGTTGCTGTAGGCAGGCCAAAACCAACCAACAACAGACAGGCAGACCGACAAACAGACAGACAGACAGACAGAGGGACAGAGGGACAGAATGACAGCGTGGCATAGCATTTGCTTGCTGTTGTTGTTTAAGCGAAAAGTTGCCAACATGTTTGTATTCTATTTCAATTTTTTATGCGCTCTGCGAACGAGCATCGCACTGAAGTGCAAAAACAACAAACATGGAAAGCCATTGCCCAACAGGTCGCACTGCTAATGCGCTACACGAAACTTGCTGAGAAATCTATGGTAATTATTTATGATAATCATGTATTTAATTTTAAGTAATTATAAACTTAAAAAAAAAAAAAAAGTGTATAAAAAATAAATAAATAAAAAAAGAAAAAAAATAAAATACTTTTTAAAATACAATTAAAATTTTTATAATATTAATAAAAAGAGAAATAAAATGAAAAATAATAAAATGAATAAAAAACTTTCTCTAATAAAAGAATATATTAATAAACTCTTATAAAAACTGTGAGTAAAGCTTATGTTAAAATTATAAAAAATTGCATAGTTTTATACAATAAAATAATATATAAAGCAAACATTGATAATAAATATTTTATAAAAATAAAAATATAATTTGAATAAAATTAAATCTCGTGTATAAAGAATACTTCTCTTTAATAAATAAATATATTCACAAGCCCAACTCATTGACTTCAACTTCAACTTCATTAGAGTCCTAAGCATGCCCTAGAAAGTAGCGCATTGAAATGACGCTGCATGTATATGGTGAGGGCTCACGGCCTGCGTCTCGGCAGAGTTCTAAAAGCATGCAATGCCAGGCCTACGACTACAAAATACTAAAAAAAAAGGCTTTTTGCGATGGCATTTCTGAAAACTGAAAATGTCTAAATTTCGTGCAGGTCTCCAGCCTACATGTGTGGGCGGTCCACAAGTGCTGGCACTTTTTGTTTGCATATTTCAACAGCTCGCTCGCTTGGCTGGCGGCGCGAACGCATCAAAAGTAGGCAACAAACGTAACGTGGCCTGGGCCACTTGACAGCCGTTTAAATGCATTAAAAAATTACCCACCCACCACACTCCAAAAAAAGAAAATACTGAAATAACAACGTGAACACGACGACTTGTCAGTCAGCGCCAAATTTCACATGCGAAATTGTGCATGGGCGCCACGCCCACAAACAAGGCAGCGGCAAATCAAATCAAGAGTATGGCGTGCCGTAATGGAAGGCCTTGACAATGGCACAGCCGGATGGCAAAGCGCCGGCAGTCGCCAGCGACAGCAAAAGGGTTTGCCCACAAGCTGAAGGAGGAGGAGGAGGAGGAGGAGGAGGCTGTGTGCGAACCATGCCGACTAGTTAACGCAAATTGAAATTGTTGTTGTCGGGGACAGCAGAAGACGTTTTGGCAGCTTGTTCGTGCATAAATCAAAGTGTAAGGCACAGGAGCTGCTGCTGGGGAGCCGAAGCCAGCCCAAAAGGGCAGGCAAGCTGGCCAGCTGAGAGCTGTAAAGTAACTTTGGCATTTACAATGCCAATTAAAAAGGCTTAGGCCGAGGTCTTAGCATTTAAGTACAAGAGTACTGCATGTTGAAGGATCTGCCAAAGGCCGCGTAGCCTGCTCTACGAGTTGGCTGAGCTAAGAAATAGTTGATTGAGCTCTTTAAGATTTGAATGGGCTGTAGTTAAATTTAAGAGCGATGATTACAATGACAAATAGAGTCTGATAGAGTCGATATCAATCTCCATTATATATGCTCTCAATCAAAGTAAGATTCGATTGACGATCTCTCTCTCCCTTCCTCTTTCTGTCTTGCAGCTACTTTAATCTTATTTATACTTATACCAACCACATAAGGAAAATCCCTCAATCATCCTCTCTCTCTCTCTCTCTTTCTCTTTTCATTTTATTGCCTTACAATCACAGAGAAAGGTATCCTTAGCAAATTAACTCAAAATTGTGCGCTACTACAATTCTAAATCTTTCGCATACTCAATCCCTTAACCATCTCCCTCTCACAGCCAGCTCAGTCATAATTCAATACTCACTTGGCAAGGAAACATTTTGAAATTACATGCTCGTGTGCAACACCTTAAACTACAAGATTTCGCCAAGATTTTTCGCGCGAATTATAATTTCTTAGCACGTCTCGCGCTCTATATCTACTTCACATTAGATTTTTCATGTATTTCATTTCATTATCGCACGCACACACTTACACGCCCACATATAGAGGAAAACTTTCATATCTGGCTGGCATTTAAGGAACTGCGTGGTATCCAACTCATTCCACAACCAACACAAATGTCGCCCGCTCCTAAGGCAACTGCTGTCACACACGTCGTATGAGTTATATGCATTCACCCACACCCACGCAGCGCCAACATATGCAGCTGCTGGCTGCTCGCTGTTGGCAGTTGGCTGCTGTAGTGGGTAGCTAACTTTGGGCCTTATCTGGCACAGACTGCACTCCAGGCATGAAGCTATGATTTAAGCGCAAACTTGTGCCACATGACTTTGTCTTCTGTTGCTGCTGTCGCTGTCGCTGCTTGCCGCTTGCCGCTTGCTGCTGGTATTGCGGCTGCAGCAACTTCTACTTACCGCCAGGAACTTGCACAATTAATTATATTTTAATTGGCCCAGTGCGCCTTCTGTGCATGTGTGTGTGTGTGTGTGTGTGTGCTCGCGTATGTGTGTGGTAATTTATTTACAATTTTTACGCTCATTTTGCTGACTGACAGCGCAAAGCGAAATGAGTACAAAACCGCACATATAGTACAGTGAAAACAACTAGTATGTGACGGACAGCATCCGACATGCGAACGCATTACCCATGCACTTTGCTCAACACTTTGCTTCATTTCAGTTTTTGCTCCACACGTGTGTGTGTGTGATGGTTGGTATGTGTGCGTATGTTTAAATATTCATTGCAAATTCCAATTGCATTTGCGCTTAAATTGGCAATGCCAACAACAACAACAACAACAACAGCAGCAGCAGCGACAGCAGAAGGCAGCTGCTGCTTGTTTTTCTCTTTTTTTTTTGTAGCCCTGCCTCCGCCTCTGCATTGCGTCGACTGCTGGTCAGACTCAATTTGGTCAGAAATGCCTGGCCGTTTGTGGTGCTGAACGTTTGGCAATTGAATATACACAGTTTGCTTAAACGCTTTTCATTTGCCAGCGAGCAAATGCGCCACTAAATGAGATCGGAAAACTAAGAACTATTGAAACAGCATTTTCTGCACAGGATTTAATTATGGGACTATAACTAAATTCTTTAAATCAAGGCTTAAACCCCTTTTTTCTAACACAAGACCTTTTTGAATTTCTGTACAAAACAACTTCTAAATTAAATGCATAAACTATTTTAGTTAGTTATTTAGGCAATCGCTTAAACTAAATTTAAATGCAACCACATCAATCGCTGCCGCAAATTCCCAAAAGCAATAAATTATACATCTACATTATATCTACACATATATATGTATATCTGCCTGTTGGGCGCAATCTCAGCAAATAAAAATAAAAATTGGTTATTCACATTATAAATAGAATAATTTGGCATAAATAAATGTTTAGCTAAAATGAGCAGCGACTAATTTTAAATAGCGGAAAACTAGCAAAACCTCAAATGTAAAATGCATAAATTAAATTGAGCAAAGCAAAGGCAAATGATTATAAAATGTATATATGTATATGTATATAAATTTCCAATAAATGCGCTGATAAATTAGTTTAAGCCAAAGCTTTGACGACAACCGAGCAAACCAATTAATGTGCCCAACACACACACACACACGCACACGCACACACTAATACACATGGACAGAGCGAAAAGCAAAGCTGAACTGTGCATGTGCTAAGCCAAACACCAAAATGACATCAATTTGCGCTCATATTTCATATTCGGTGCCGCAAATGCAAGTGCTATTAAGAGCATTACGATGAACCCAGAGACAACCTACAGATCGTAAATTATAGCGAGGGCAATCGAAAGCGGCTTCTGACTTGGCATTCTCTCTCTCTCTCTCTCTCTCTCTCTCTCTCTCTATCTCTCTTATACAATCTCTCTCTTTCTCTGAGTGCCTTTGTCTGCAATGGCAACAAGATTTATGCCTTTCATTGCACTCAGTGCAGTGCAAGCAGCTTCAATAAATGTAGTACCACGCTGCGTATGCGCAATATTTTAATTATGCAAGCAATTGAAAAATTGACACAGAACACACACACACACACACTCTCAGAGCAGAAGAAGAGAGAGCGGTGCAGGCAGACAATGCCCTTAATAAGCAGCACAGCTGCAGTTCAAAGCGCCAACGACTTTTGCACTGTGTTGCATATTCATTTCTTCGTTGGCAACTTATCAGCTCGACTCTCGGTGTTAACTTATTGACTGTTCGCTGTGTGTGTGTTTGTGTATGTGTGGGTTGGTGTGTGTCCTTAATGAGTTCTGTGTGTGTGTGTTTGTGTCTGATGCAGCTGCATGCATTTTTAATCCATTAAGGCTTTTGTTATTTGATGCGCTGCAGCTGACTGAGCATTAGGGTGGACCAAAAAAGAGTATTTATTACTTTTATAATTTTTACTTTTATTTTTTTTTAATTAATATTTTATTCTCTTTTGTACATTTTTTTATATTTTATTATTATTATTTTATTTTTAATATAATATTCTTTTTGCAAATTTTTTAATATATTTTTTTACTAAGTTGTCTTTCATTCTTCATTAGGCTAATCAATTTATGTAACTCTAAAGCATACCCCTAACAAAACTCAGCTTTAATTTAGAACACCAAGCAAAGGCTTAACACAAGCTTATTTCAGATACATATATCCTTCATATTTCAACACTTGAATTATTACAAAATGTGAACACTCCAATATTAAAGAGAAGGCCAAGCGTTCGGCCAATGGTTGACATCCGGCTAAGTGTAGTCAGTTGGACGGCAGCTGTCTTGATGACAGCTCCGGCTTTGACTACGGTAGCTGCATGCATTGATTCGAGTTGAGTTGGTTTGAGTTTGATGTTGCTGCCAACTCCAGCAGCAGCAGCACCAGTAGCAGCAGCAGCAGCCGGCAGTAAAGTGAATGTCCGTCTGGCACACACACACACACACACATTGTGTGTATAAGTATTGATTAAATGAAGATGACAACAATGATTGACATCGTTGACTTAAGTCATTACATATTGTATGCAAGCTGTTGTTGCAGCAGGAGCAGCAGCAGAAGCAGCAGCAGCAGCTGCACATAATGCAACCATTTCCTCATGTGTGCATGTGTGTCTTACTCCATCTCTCTCTCGCTCCCTCTTTCTCCTCGCTCTATCTTTACTTTGCTAGAGTACACAACGTTGGGGCGCTTAATTTGTTTGAGTGCTGCAGCAGCAAACAGCAAATCCTGCAGCTTCGTTTTGCTGGCAAATTAATTATTTTTAAATTAAATAAAAAACACATTGCCCAGCAGTTACACACACACACACATGCATACACACACACTCGCACGCATGCTTTCACACACATTTATACATGAATTTATCACACAATAAATTACAACAAATAATTGCCAATTCAGCAGCAAATAATTTATGTGACACACACAATTTGTTGTTGCCTATTGCTGTTGTTGTTATTACTGTTGCTATTGGCATTATTGTTGCTGCTGTTGCTGTTGCTATTGCTGTTGTTGGTGCTGCTTTTACCCTCAGCTTATTTGATTTCATTGCTTGTTTGTCGCTCGAGTTGTTCTTGCCCGTTCGCTGGCTCGTTTTGGGCCGGTTCGGGCAATAGCCATAAAGATTATGATCTTGATATGCTCGCCGAGCTGTGGCTACAAATATTGGCACAGCGCACACACACACGCACATACAAATTGCTGCTGTTGGCACACACACACACATACAAATTTACTTATATGAAAAATACACATATAGAAAAAATAAAGAAATGGCATAAATTCAGGCACAGCTCGCATAAAATTCGCCCTCAGGCATTAACATTTTTCTATAAATAAATATTTTCGTTTTTAAGAATGATGAAAGAGCGCTCTAAGCGGCATGTGCATCATGTGAGTGTGAGTTTCTGTGTGAGTGTGTGTGTGTGTGCTTATGCTACTAGTGTGTTAAGTGAAAAATATTTGAGCCGTCCATAAATTGCCTCAATGGCAAGAGCTATGAGAGCTCTCTTACTGTGCGTCTTTAAGTAAAAAATAGAGGATGAAACTATTCATTATTATTATATTCAAGCAGTTCCTAAATATCTATATCCTTCTTCTACAATAAAACCAACTCAAGTAAAAACTAAATTATCAAAATAAATTAATAATAATTTTATATCTTAATATAAAATTTTTTCCAACGTTTTTATGGCTTTATGCTTTATGGCAATGCTTTAATAGCTTTCGATTTGCTGCGGAGCCAAGCAAAGACTGACCACACTTCTGAAGTCCCACCAAATGTCAAATAACAATGAAAGGTCAACGCCTGCCACTCACACACACACACATCGCCCAAAAGTACAAAAACTAACTGAGAGCCACTAAAAAAAATATCAGAAAAAGCAATGAAAAAGCTAAGCAGCAGCAAGAGCAAGCGTGCTCCATACATATTATAATAAAAAAAGAAGAAGACAACAGAAAAAAGACAACAACTATGGAGACAGGAATGACAGGCTACTAATAGAGGCCAAGCCAAGGTCCGCTGGTCAGTTGCCGCCCCAGGGCCATGTTGTCCGGGTTAGTGACCAACGACGACAAAAGACACGAAGAAAAGGCCAAACAAAAATTTGCTTGAGTCAATGAAAGCTTGTCAAAAAAGAACCAAAAAAAAAAAAGAATAATCAGAGTAAAGGGCATACAGACCCACAACTATATACACACATACATATGTATATAGAGCTACATCTAACTATATAGATTTGAGTGCCGGCGGGCAGATTTAAGGCATTAGCTTAATATTATCAGGGGCAACGACTAAAGCGATACTCAAATTAGATGCGAGTACCTATAAAAGGTATAAACTGTAAAGCTGATTAAACGGCAGCCGAGTAGATTATATTAAAATGCAGAGCACGTGTCGCCAAGCAGCAGCGAGATACAAGTGACACTTGCCTCACACTCGCCACTGAGGCGTCCCAAACCCACCATGGCCATTGTCTTCCGCCGCATTGTCTACAACAATAAAAACGTCGCTCATAGACGTGTTATCTAAGCACAGTTTCAGCTTATTAAACACATTCTATTGATTTTCGTTCGCCTCGGCCACGTGCACGTAACGCTTTTGTATCTGTAAGATGCTTGGGCAATTTAAGCGATAAACACGAATGTGATGTTAGTTGCGGCGCTAGTGTCAGGGATATAAACCAACATCTCGAAGCGTTTACTCCGGCCACGGCGTACATGGCGTATGCGCAACGTGTCTGCCTTTTTTGTTTATCAAGCATACGACATGGTGGCAAAACTTGTTACGCCATGACGTGAGCCAATATATTTTACTTTATACGCACGCCAATCAAATTCCCTCATAAATCTCGCAATAATTCTTTAAAATATGAAAAGAAAATCTGCAAAATAATATAAATGCATTTTGTATTCAATAAACGATGCGCGATAACCATATGCAGCTTAAAGACAGATAGACACAAAAAAAATGGCTTGAATTGTGTGTGTGTGTGTGTGTGTGTGTGTGTGTATGTGTGTGCCTGCTTGCAACCTAAATGGGAGCACGCGTTTCGTGCACTGCATGGGTACGCACATAAATTGGCTTGCGGCCACAGCTGCACTGCCTCCGATTCAGATGCAGCCTGCCAAGGCACAGTTGCGTCAGTTTACCGTAAACTGCTTATTGTGGCATAATGCGTATATACTCTTAGGCGATTCGAGTGCACTCAATGCCCAGCGCTCAGCAATGTGATTATAATAGAGTCAACAAGCGTTGCCTGTTAATGTGGCCAGCCAGAGGTGGGGCTGCCTAATGCTTTGTAAATATCAATAGACAGTGGGTTCGAGTCGGTTGGCTAATAGCAGATCTCATAGATGTAGTCACTAGTATTAGCTTACTAAATCAATTATCATTTATTTTTATATTTTTCACAATTTCAATTTACACGTCTTATAGGATCAGCAGCCATCATCCATCATAGGCAAGTCTCAAAATTATAAATGCAAAGCTTTTAAATAAACAACGCTCGTTACCTCAGCACTTAAGCCAAAAGATCCGACTGGCGTTGAGCTCGCTATAAAAAATGAAATTCAAGGCATCTTTGCTTTATGAAAACATCCACAAAGATGCCAACCAGTATATATTTCTCTTCGAGTCATTAACATTTTCAGCTAGCATCTATGTACGTACGTACAAACATATAAAGGCTTTATGAATTTAACGATATGCACATTAACTTCTGCCCATCATGTTTTTACAGCTGCTCACATAAACCAAGCCAAGCAGCCTTGCAGGCAGTCAACCAGCATCATAGAGCAATATATAATATACATATATACATATGTTTATATGTATGTATATATGTATACAAATGTTGCAAAGATACAGAAACCCTTTTAGTAATTTTATACACGCGCAAAATATTGAATAACTAACTGCTGAAGCCCACTTCCCAGTATAGTCGGGGTGGCTGTGAGTGGGTTTGAGTGTGGTTAGCTCATCAAAGCAGCGCGTCCTTGAAACAGCTAAACAGAGATACGAATGCGAATGCGCGATTGCGAGTGGGGAATGCTTAAGAGTCAAATGGCGAGAGCAAAAATGCTGGCAGAAAGCATTCGCATCCAATTGGCAAAGAATACAGAGGGTGGCGGGGCCAACAAAATGGAGTTCAAGTTTGGGCTAGTTTGTGCGGGTGCGGGCAGTGGGGGCAAATTCTGGCAAATTCCCCAGCGTATAAACATAAACATGTTGGTTATTGTCTGCACGTTAAAGCATCAACAGAAGCATCAACAGAGCAGGCAGCAGGAGCAGCAGCAGCACCAACATCAGCTTTAGCTGGTCTCTTTTGTTGTAGCCGGCCGCATACTCCCGTTACGGCAACTTTTCAATCAACAGCCGAGTCGACAGTCGGCCGGCAGCCCCGATGAGTCCCACAGCCAACAAACAATCAGTTATACCCAAAAGCTTAATCGATTTTCAGCAGGTAGCTTCATCCGCAGGGCTGATGGTTTAATATGGAAAAATGTTTTCCCAGACCGAAACAAGCAAAATCTTTTGTCGAACACCCGCACACACACACACACATACACAGAGAGAACACATACCGCATACTGCGTGTGTACAGGGCTGGCATTAAAAAAGTAATTTGTTATTGTTTCTCTTTTTATTTTTTTGTTTTTTGTTTAAGCCGCCGGAGGATATCATTGTAACGAATTTTCAATATGCGCGCAACGTCAGTGGCAAGTATTTAAGAGTGATTGTTGTATGGGCTCCAACTTATTTTTCATTTTTTTCTCTTCTTTTATGTATATACGTATATATTTGGTTTTCATCTGAGCACATTTTGCCTTTTGATTAAAGGTAAGTTAATTGTTATGCAAGGCTTGCTGCATACAGCAGATGCTTGGATACAATTTTTTAGGTATTATTACAACCACTATAAATGCTTTTCGATTTTATTTAATAATTAAAATACAAAATCATATATCTTCTTGTCAAGTTGAATCTAGATTTTTTAATGAATTTATAATTAATATATTTATTTTATTTAATTTTCATAAATTTTCGAAAAAGCCTGCGTTTATTTTTTATTTTTAAATTTATAATTTAGCATTTAATATATATTATTTAATTAATTTTATTATTATATTTTATATTTATTAATTTTCAGTAAAGATTTTTGCTAGAATTTTTATTAAAGTTGCAAATGAATCATTTTTTTATTAATTTAAAATTGACAATTTAGCTAATATTCAGTAAAACATTTTATGAAGATAAGCGAAAAGTAAAAAAAATATATATATATATATATAAATATATATAGATATATATTTATACTCAGGAATCTCAGGAAGCTAAATAAAATACAGGATTTTTTATGATGATATAAAAATATAAAAAAAAAAAATAATAATAATAATTTATTTATTAAATACAATTAATTTTCCGCTCAACAAAATATTTTGTTCTATTTAAAAGAGCATTCGAAATTCAATATATACATATATCATTATTCATTTTTTTTATCTCTTTGTTTGTGGCAGCAGATTTCGATTTCATTTACCAGACAAATGAAGAAAAATTGAAAATACATGTTCATTTGTGCAAGCAAAAAAAAATGTAATTTCCTTTATATATTTACTTTTCATTACATTCGCAATTCGCTTGCATATGTATATATGAATTTACGGAAATTAAACAGAGTCCAAACATTAGTCGAATTGAGCCAAATCGAGGCAACATCCCTGCCCCTGCTACGCGCTGCCATTTGACCCTAATGAACACCAAATATGCAATTAGCAAAAGTTGAGTTATTTGGCATAAATATTTGTGGACAACTATAATACAAAACAACAGCAAATCCATTGGTAGGCCATATTAATGACCAGGCACTGTTGTTTGCATTGGGTTCGGATTTTGTGGGCTTTGGCTCTGGCTCTGGCCGTTTCTTGTGCACATTGTGTGCTCATTGTTTGGGTTCGGTTTGCATTTTCCAATTTGTTTTGTGGATTATGCAATTTATTTAGTTTAGCTTTGCATGGTCTATGTGTGTGAGTGTGTGTGTGTGTTGCGCTTGTGCCCCGATGATAAATTCTATCGCCGCACGTAATATGGAAATTAAAACGCGCCTCCAGACCCAAACCGTTTGCACAACAGCCGTGCACATTGATTTAATTACTTTGGCTCCAGGGAAATACAACAACAACAACAACAACAACAACAACAGCAACAACTGCAACAACAACTAGAGCAAATAGCACAACAAATATTGCAACAGTCACCAAAGTCACAGTTCAAGCCGATTGCCCAAAAGCCCCGCAGCTTTATCAAAATGCAGTCTAAGGCTGCAATTAGTAAAGGCTGTCGACCTCTTTTAGCTAAATAGTAAAATTCGAGCTTTGGGTGTGCATAAGTGGGGCATGATTTGCAGAGTGAGAAGGTTACATAGTGACTTCAATATTTAATAAATTATTGTAATTGCCTTATTTTAAGCGTGCATTGCTTCAGCAATAAGTTTGAGATAATTTTCTATATTTTTTCTTTTCTGATACCTGATTCAACAACATCTATAACTAAACTTCCCCATTTGGTTTGGGCTTCTCCTATTTACCTAGCACACCCTGTGCTTGCAGCTAGGAACGTGCGCAACAATAAAAATAATAGCATGAGCCGCTAACGGTTAATAGCCAAAAACATTCCCATGCTGTCATGGTGGTGCTGCTGCTGCTGCTGCTGCTGCTGCTGCTGCTGCTGCTGCTGCTGCTGCTGCTGCTGCTGCTGTTGCTGCTGGTCCAGTCTCATAAAATACTCTGTCCGAGCTAGAAGGCAACAGTAATTACAGCACAATCATAAAAAAGAAGAAGCACAAGCAAAAGAAGCAGGAAACTAGCATGTGAAATAATTTGCCAAGAAATTTGCGCTTATCAGCGATGCGTTGGGGGAATCGAGAGTGACACGCATTAAGCTTAAGTCATAAAGTCAGCCTGGCGCATAAAACTAAACGGCATAAGCGACCATGTTTACAAGACAGACAGAGAGAGAGCGAAAGAGAGAGAAGGATGATGTAGTGGTGGGTAGGGATAGGTACTACGCAGTAGCTAGTTGTATTTGGCTCCTGCAGCATCATTACGGCAGCTACTCGGTGGCACAGCGGCTTCCGTTTCAAGTTGAAAATGAGCGTGTAATTAGAAATGTAAAAAGAAGCAACGAGTCAGAGCAGTCAAGCCAGCCAGCCAGCCAGCCAGTCTGTCAGTCCGCTCAGTGAGTCAGTCAGTCAGTCAGTCTGTCAGTTCGTCCGTCAGCTCAGCTCAGTCAGTGCAAAAGTCACGACTATGTCGCACAGGAAATGTGCACACGCAAAAGAAAATTGCAAATGAAAATGAAATAAAATGGCGCAAATGTAAACACACACACACACACACAAATACACTTGTACACAGACTCATTGCCTATGGGGCGTATTTTATTCTTTTCCGCCTCAAAGTCTCAACAATGAGCAACATAAAAAGTTATGTATAAAAATCTTTGCCGCTGCTGCTGCTGCTGCTGCTGCTACTTTTTCGCTTGCATTTCCGTTACAAGGGAAAACTGAATTTGCATGTGACATTTGCGGCAACGTTTTGTTTGTGGGCGAGGCGGAAACGAACGGAAATGGCGGAGCTGCAGGTGCAGCCGCACAAGGTAATGAGGCTAAAATTTGTTGCCGCCAGCTATATGAGTTAAAGAAGCAGCCACACAAAAGTTTCTTTCTCAACTCTAAATACATGTAGTATATATATATGTGTGTGTGTGTGTATATATGTGTAATCCATTTGAAATGGCAAATAAGCTGCGTTGATGAGCAGCAACTTAACTCCAGAGATGGGCAACAATTATAAGTGAGTAATTAGGAAATGGATTGGCTAAAGAATTAAATGAAAAGCGCTTGGAATGATGGAGCTAAGAAGTTATATGAAGTAAGGGGTGATATATGACTTGAACATGGATTCATGGCCAAGACTTTATTGTGCTATGATAGTAGTAGTAGTAGTAGTAGTAAGTATATCTAAATATATTTAGCTATTTATTTATACTTAAATAATATTATTAAATTTTAATACATTACTTACCCAAATATATGTACGTTGTTGTTTACTTTATTTGTTGTTTACAATTTCGATTTGGAGCAAATTTTTTCCTCACTCGCGCTTCAATTTGCAGTCAGAATTGATTTGAAATATTTACTGTTTAAATAAAGCTATTTGATTTGACTTTGTTAGCTCTACTTATTTGCGTTATTAATTTATCAATAAATATATACTTTATATATATATATATATATATATATGTGTGTGTGTGTGTATACCGTTATTTTGTTATTATATTCAAGATATTTCTTTATCGATTTATATGTTAATATTACACATTAGGCATTAGGCACTACATTAATTCCTGATTTTTTATTCTTCTTTTTTTATATATATATTTTATATACTTTTTTGTTAAATAAAATTTTCCAAAGCTTACACGACGTTTGAGCGGCTTATGCAAATGTTTTTCTTCTTCTCGTTGTTGTTAATAAATTATTGACGATGCAATGGTATTTGTTGTTGACTGTATTAATTGGATAAAGTCGTTAAAGCGCTGCAAGCAGAGAATATTTGTTGTTCAATTTGAAGTTACGAATCGTTTTGGAGCATTAAAAAAATATAAAATATATTTAACAATAATAAACATGCATAAAAACAATAAATTTTCATAGTACTAAAAAGCAGCAGCAGCCAATGTGCAATTATCAGCAGCAAAGGCATAAATTTTCATTAATAACAGAGCCCAACACGTATACGCCATGTGCAACGCGTGATAATTATGAGCTTTAAACACGCAGTAACAACATTTTTAAATTTGTGTGTGTGCTTTGCCCTCCAGCCACTTTATGCTGAAAGCGAAATGCAGCCATGGGACCGAAGGAGCTGCCAACTGCGAGCTCTGAGCTGTGGGCTGTGAGAGGAGCAGCCTGTCAATAGCTGGCATAGCTGACGAAAGCAAAAACACAACACTCAGGCGCAAAAAGCCAAAGAGCGCAGACTTTTGGCTGTTATATATGTGATATACATATACATATATACACATTTATATATGATTATATACATATATATAGACACTCGTATATACAAGTGTCTGGCAAGTGTGTGCAGAGGCGACAAAACAAAAAGTCAGCTGTGTGAATTGTGGGCGAAAATACGAAACAAATACAAAAAATATAGACGAAAAAAAGATGGAAAGAAAAACGAAAAGGGCAACCAGAGAGAATGAGATAGAGACAGACAGACAGCAGCACAAGTTTTCAGATCCTGCTGATGATGATGATGATGAGACCTGACTGGAGCAAAGGCGCAACATAAATGCGCTTACCCAGAAACAGCAGAGACGAAAACAAAAACAAAACGAAAACAAAAATAAAAAATAAAGCGAAAAACTGTCGATGTATTAAGATAGCAATGCTTTAAATCAGCTTTAGCTAAACATATTATATACATTATTTTGGCAAGACTTCAAGGGGATTTGCGTTACGAAAAGGGTTACAACAAATTTGAAAAAAATGGCATACATAAAGCATGAAGAATAAGTAAACAGCTATTTACAGTTGAATAGATTTATATAAAAAAAATAATAATAATAATTTTATACTATTTACATATTTATCTACAAATAAAAACCTTTAATAATTTAATATAAATTTTTTATTTTGTTTTTTTATATATATATATATTTTTTTTTTTTGTTGCTCACTTTTCCTCATTCAATTTCATATGTAATATATGCAAATGAAATAACCATAATATAAGCACACTTAATTTAATGTACATTCATTTAGCACACACTCTAGCTCTGTATGACCACATATTACTCATACGCCATGTGGTTCAGGGGCAAAACGCGAGCACTTTACATAGCTCAAGTTAGCTCTTTGTCTCTCTTTGATTCTGTATAGAGTGATGGAAGCTTCGGGAACCGTCTCGCCTAAAGATACCCTACATGGCTCTATGTAAGCCAATAAATTACTCATACGACGCGTCGTGCACATTTAAAGTTTCAATCAGTTATATAGCACGCGCTCTCTTATTATATTATTTCTTTTCTAAGGAGTACATAAATTTCATTGTATTTCTTAGGCTGTTTATATATTATGTGGGTATGCGAGAATTGCAGACGCAACGATCTATAGATGCTCTAGGCAACTTCGACTTTCTATTTCTATATGCTGGTGTATGGAGAATGTCTTTTAGACTTTTCCTTCGCATTTTGACTTCTTTCAAAATGTATTCACTATTCACTTTTTACATAATTCTCTCTTTCTCTCTCTCTTTTTCACTATAGAGTAAATTAAGCCAGAGTATCTGTGAGTCATGCACTCTCTGCAAATACATTGTTTCTTATATTTATTTGCTGGTGCTGCAGCGTCAACATGTCTTTTATTTTCTTCTTCTTCTTCTTTTTCTCGCTTTATTAAGTCGCACAAGGTGCCGAGCAAACGCCTAGAGATACAGCACACACACACACACATAGACTCAAGAAGGCCGCTTAATGCCGCCCTCATTGCTAACTACCAATACAAAGTAGACAAGCACACACACACACACATTCTCACTCACACACTTACTTATTTTGTTGTCTACTACTGTATATAGGAACAAACTGATGCTCTCTAAGGCATTGCCTCATCACTACTCTCACAGCAGCCTTCTATATGTGTGTGTGTGTGTGTGTGTGTTCGTATGTATAAATAAAATAAATGTAGGTGAAAATATACATAAATAATGGCCACATGCGCTGCCTTTTTTATGAAGTGTGCGGCGTCTGTGAAAATTATAAAACAGACATTGCCCATTCCAATTGCCTATTTTGATATTGTGTGTGTGTGTATTGTGTGGGTGCATAGATGTGTGTGTGTGTGTGTGTGTGAGATCTCAGTCAGGTATATTGAGCTTGAGGGTGGATTTAGTTCAAAAGTTGCTTCATCTGTAGGCGTGCAAATAGCAAAGCGCACTGAGCCGTGCAATGGGCCACAAAGTGGGTGTAGTTGCCTATATATATATATATATATGTGTGTGTGGTATAGAATTTATCGGGCACAACAGCTGCTGGGCATGACAAATACTTTTGCTGGTTAGACTCTGCGTTTGACATTATTTACGCAGAGCTCTTGATTGGGTTTGCTGAAATCAATATTGTGCTAATTCTGAGCGCTGAAAATCAAGTGAAATGCAATCACTCCACACTCTATCTACACTCCACTCTTTGTTTGGCTTGATCTCAGATTTAATCTGTCTAATGGCTGGCAACAAATTGTCTAGGGAAACGCTTTTTCCAATCATAAAATGCAACAAAATTGTATTTATTTTCAAATTTCCCTCTTAATGGCGGCGACAACAATGCTTCCTGGCAAAAGCGCGAGAGACAGCCACGATAATAAGCAAATTACAAAGATGCGGTACTCCAACACTCCCTACTCCCCCATCCCTTCGCCCAAAACCTGCCCCAGTGGCAATTTTTACTTTTTGTTGTTTAGCTTCGTTTTTTCATGTGTGGCACGATGAACGCATTTGCATATATGCCGGCGCATAAATATATAGAGCGCAATTTATGTGTGCATCTATTTAAAGTCTTTCCCTTTTCTTTTTTTGGCTGAGGGACGCCTGCACTTGTCACACGTTGTCCTGTTTCTTGTGTGTAAGCAGTACATGTGAGAGATTATTTACATATGTATGTGTGAGCGGGCATGCGGGGCGTGTGTACGACTTGCCCTCGTTGTGACTGCAGAAAAAAACAGGCGAAAAGCGCAAGCGAGATAAATAACAAAAGCACTTTAATAAGGAATAGCAAACTAGACGATTCCCTGCATCACTCACAAATTTTTAGATGAAATAAATTACTAGCTCTGCTATTTTTGTATGTTATAGGTTTGAGAAGTTCTCAAGACAAGCTTAAGGCAAATACTGTGAATATGGGAAGATATGGAAAATGAAATTGAAAGTAATAGAGAGCAGAGTGGAAAATGTTCCTGATATCTCAGTAAAGAATATATATATACACACATGAATTTATTACATATTTACAGGGTATTATTAACCACAAACCACAATAGCAACAATCAAACATATGCATGCAAAACAAAAACGCGAACAGGCAATGCCAGCAGCAGCTCGAGTTGCTCTCACTGAATTTGAGTTTTACTCAAAGCAGTTTGTTGTTGCTGTCATTTGGTGAATATGTATGTGCCCCTCCCCTCTCTCTCTCTCTCTGCACCTTCCCACTCCCATATATTAAAAATCAAAACTAGCTTTTGAGCCCTGAGTAAAGCTCGAATAACAATTAAAAACTTTGGTAAAAAATTTCACTTATCGAGCATAAACCGCAAATTTCTTCTGACTAATTGGCAAAAAGAAAATGCTGAAATTAAAACCCTTTATTATGGTAAATATTTATCAGGAACCCAAGGCACGTTCACCTCTCCATCAAACTTGCCAATTAATTGCAAAGTTTGTAATTTACATTTTTGTGTACATCGAGCGGCGAATGCAACAAAATACAAAAACTGCCAAACTATGAGTGCAATTTAGCAAAGTTTCGTTCTCAACTCTCTCTGGGCAAAAATGTTCAATAGAAGAAATTAAAAGCACAAAACGAAGAAATTAACGCAAACCAAGTCAAACTTAAAGCGCAGCCAAAAAATTTGTAGCAAAAAACTTGAAGAAAATCAATAAAGCGAGTCAAAACAAAAAACTTCCCACAATGAAGTGGTCGAGTTTTGGCTCAACTTTTGCTGCTTGACTTTTTCTATTACACTTATTATTAATATTAATATTATTTATATTGAACGAGCTGAGGAGCAAGTTCAAAAAGTTTAGAAAGTTGGCGACTCTTTAAATTTGTAGTGGGCTTTCGCTTGCTCAGTGTCGCATAAAATTATTATATATATATAAATTTATATATATATACTGCCACTACAGACATAACCACAAGGGTTAATGAACTCAAGAGATGCCCAGAGGCGACTAACAGTGGAAAACAGCCGCCAGCCGCCAGCAGCAAGGCAAATGGAGCGCGCCGGCTGCTGCGGCTCTCAGCAGTGGGTGTCAACAATTGCACAGCTGGGCTCACACACACACACATACACACACGCGGTAGAAGTAGAAGAAATAACAGTCAGAGCCAGCTAAAAGAAACAGCAGTAGCAACACACACACACACACACATGCACATTTTTTTGCCAGCTGTAGCTGAGCAACTTAAAAAAAAGAATGTCAACACTTTTCTAGGCAAAGCTTCAAATATAATCAGGTTTTTCTTTCACACTATTCTTTATGAAATTTATGTGCTTAACACTTTTGGCTTTTGGCTTTGGGCTGCAGCAGCAAGACGAATCGATAAAGATGACTTGTTGAAAATAATGTGCGCACAGTGCGTATGTGTAATGTGTATCTAACAAGTGGCTGCATTGCAATGCATTGGCAAATGGCTCGCCACTTGGCAGATGGCATGCAAAAAATCAAGAAAAACTAGAGCTGTTGCTTAAAGTTAAATGAAATATATGTTATATGTATATAAAACTCTTAACAAGAAGAACTTCATATTCATTTAGTCTTATACAACTTTAAATCCAAGAACTTTTGTATACACCTGCACACTTTCACTCTGGACAACCATTTTCCACAAATTTCTAAGCTCTCTTAAATTTCTTAATAGTCGAACGTCATAGGGATCAAAGCACAGGCCATTCGCCCATCAAATGCCAATAAACGCTTCAACTATATGTCCACTTGTATTGTCCACACACATCAAATTCTCAATTGAGAAGCTTCAAGCCGCACACTGAGCCCTGGCAATGGGCCTGGCTAACCGCATCAACCACAAATGGGACAGAAGTTTTGGTAGCCACAAATTTCTTTGACCGATGCCATTAAAATTGCAAATATTGAAATGCTATAGCAAAGCAATTGCCGAAGAAGACTTTAAGGAAAACTAAACAACTTTTATAGACAACTTAAATTAAGGCAAATCAAAAATTGATAAATTTAAATATATTTTTCTTTGAATTTTAATGCTTTACATTTTCTATTGAGCTGCTGAATTTATATACTTTCGATACACTTAAATCATAGACACGCACCGCAAAAATCAAAAAATTTAATTTCAAGATAGATGTGTTATAAATATAGATTGATTTGATTCTGATTGGAGAGGCTATCCGGAAACGGGGCAACACAAACAACAGCCGCAAAAAGTATGCAACGCTATTTTTGCGACTTTATTTATTTGTATTCTGTATTTTCGTATTATTTATTTTCTTTGGCTTAACGTAACGTAACGCGAACGATAAAGACGACGAAAGACGGCGACGAACGACGTAGAGGCAACGACGACAACGGGCGACGGGAGAAACGACACGTGGTGCAAACAACGGGAAAATGTTTACAAAGCGGCTACTGCCACACAACTGAGGCGACAGGATGCAGTCGCTGGCTGTGGCAAGCGGCTGCGGAACGGAATGGAAACGAAACAGACAACACGAACACGAACGCGCGCGTTTGCCGAACGAACTGTTCCAGCAAAACATCTGTTCGCTAGCGAACGGGTGCGAACGAGATGGAGCGCACCCGAACCACTAGAGGCTGGCAGAAAGAGAAGGCGCCTAACAGAGCGAGCGAGAGAGAGGGAGGGAGCGAGCGAGAACGAGCATGGGCGCGTATGCGAGAGCGAGAGTGAAATAAAAACACTGTGGGCTAACTAACCTACCGCAAAGGACTTTGCCAACGTGCCCAAAGAAATTAAATAGATTATGTGATTATATAAATAAATAAATGAAGCCAAGTTAATCAAAGCGGGCAAATGCAACGCAGGAGCTCGTCTCAGGCAGCCAGCCAGCCAGCTGGACATGGCACATTAGATAGCCTTAGATCTGCTACTGCTGCGGCAGCTACTCCTGCTGCCGCTGCTGCTCCTGCTGCTGGCTAGGCTAGACCAAATGGCGCCTGCGCCGGAATGTGAGCCAAAGAATGCCTAAGCCAAAATAGGCCTAGGCGAATCAACATTAAGCAAAAGTGCAACGAAAATTGCCAACTGATTTTTCTTCCTCTTCTTCTTCTTCTATTTGAACCATTGCCAAAAACACGAGGCGACGAGCCACGCTGACGCAGCAGGCAGACAGCGGGCGGACTGGCGTGTCCCGTGGACACGAATCGAGCGCTCAAAACGGAATATGCAAAACAAAAACAAAATTCGGAAAAAGCACGTGGCTTCGCACTTGCCGGCTAACTTGGCTGGGGGAAATGCTTGATTGTGATTGTGTGAGGGTGGTAAGCGCCCACTTTGCGCTGATGTTTACATTGTGCACGTTCTTCTTTTTTCTAGAAGCCAAATTTGTATTCATATAGCTAAAATATCAATTCATAAACGTTTTATTTAAAGTGCTTTGCATAAAATGGAGGAAACAGAGGAGGAAACAGAGGAGTAAAACTACAATTCTAAGCGGGTCAGGAATATTCATCACACTCTCCTTTAATTTTTTGATTACATACTGCTTAATTTTTGCCCCGAATTGATTAAGCTTCGCTGTTTGTTTATAGTGTCTGGGTTACGAGCTTAATTCAATTAAATAAAGCTGCCAGTAAAACGATTATGTATTTACATTGCAGTCGGGCGTAAGCAGCTTCATAATACTTGATAATAAAATTAATAAATTTATAAAATAAAAATATAATTTTTAAATTAAATATAACTACAAATTAGTTAAACAATTTATTGAACTTTCTTTAGAGAAACTCAACAGCTTGAAGCATGCATAACTTGTTGATTCTAAAAGTAGAATGATATATATTGTAGATATATTTGTCAATTTTTTACTTCATTTGCAGCTGTCATACTTGTTGGAAGGCAACTCTACTCTTTCTATATCTAAATCCTTTCAAAACTCCAAATGTACCGACTTACATATTCCAATAAATAGACTTCTCAAACCAATATACTCCGCTCACTTTATGAACAAGTATCGAAAGCGAAAGGACAAAAGTGCCTGATTAATTGTTTTGCCCTTGTTTGGACAAAAAATGTCAAACAACTGAAGCAGCACCAGCACCAGCAACAACAACAACAATAAACGTTAATAAACAAATGGAAAGGCGTGAAGTGCACGCCAACCCAAAAGCCAGCAACACCAGCAACAACAACAAATTAACATTATAGTTGAAATGTAAGAAATAAACAAGCGAAATATTTACCAAATACGATAAGTTTCTCATTCAGGCAGCACGCAAGCAAAACCAAAGGAAAAACCCTTTTCAAGTAACTCAATTGCGGCACGCGACAAAAATTTTAGACAGTAGCTAAAAATATACAGAAAAATATACATATATATATATATATATACATATATATGTGCGTGTATATAATCATGAAAAATGACGACGACAATTGAGTGCCCTTTTGGGTTGGCCGGAAAATTAGTTTATGCATTACGCACAACAATGAAGCGGCTAATAAACAAATTAAATGAAAAAGCTATCAAGATGAAGTGAACACGTAACGGGCGACACTCGATTAGATTGATGGTCATTCATCAGCTGAAATGACTAATGGCTCGCTCATATTGACAGCCCTGGCAATTGAGCAAATGACGCCACAGGTTGTTGCTATTAAATGGGAATTGGTATATTGAGAGTTGCCTGGTCTACTTTTTATGCTAATTGCACATTAATTTATAATTATTGAAGTATTAGTAAAGAGTGTATTGGATAATTTTGATATTTTTTTAAAGTTCCTATTGGAGCTGAGTTAGTCTTAACTATTTCAAATTGGATTTTCAGTAATCTTATAGTTGTAAACTTCTTACTTCGTATTTCTGCTTATATTTCTATACTATTCTTTTTCGAAGATCGTATGATTCCAGTCTCTAATTTTATCTACCAATAAGACTAACTCAAAACTCTTTGAAGCATCACTATAACAGCCCAACCAACTCACTCTCATCACCGTCAGTTAGTGCATTAATAATTCGTTTCAAATAATTTACTTAGCCTCGTGTCGACAACATTTCCATTATCAATCAAAACATTTGATGCAAATTTCGCTTTGATTCCGCTGATAAGATTTTTGCTATGTGACGTGTGTGTTTCTCTGCATAACTTCAGGTAGCTAAAAAGCTGATGTTTTCTTCATTGCCTTCCCTTTTTTTTTTTTTTTTATGTGTGGCTGTAGTCAAGCAGGCCACGAAAGCCGTCAACACGGCGTATGGGTAACATATATGACACATGTCACGTGACGCCATAACACATCATTTTACCTTTTTTTGTGTGGCACACCAAGTGGGAGAGGGTGAGAGATGAGTGAGAGTGGGAGAACAACAAGCATATAACACGGGTAATGACAAACAAGCCGAGCCCAGTCAAGCCAAGCCGAGCAAAATCAAGAGCGAGCCAGCCAGCAGACAGACAGACAGACAGACAGGCTGGCAGGCAGGCAGGCAGGCAAAATAAGACATTTTGTGATAAGCGCACAGGATAACAAGTTGAACGTGACGAGCATGTGAACAACACATGGAGAGCACAAAAAAAAAATAAACTCCTCTGTTGTGATATGTTATAAACAATGCCAGGCACAGTCGGCAAACTACAACACTCACACACACACACACGCATGCAAAATGACAGCAAGTGTCAGAAAGCAAAAACATTTAAAAAAAAAATACAAAAACAAATAAACAAAGTTAAAGGCGGAGTAAGAGCGCGCGCTCTAAATGTCGCTGATAACGCAAATGTCAGTGCTGATAAAGAAAAAAAAATAGAAATGAAAGAAGAGGAAACACCTAAAGCCACCCAGCTGCGTCTGCTGCTGCTGCTGCTTCTGCTTCTGCTCGCAGCTCTTTTACAACCTTTCTACAGCTCGACTTTCGCTTTTCATGACTTAATTTTCGCCGGCGTCTCGTCGCTTGACAGGCGCACAACCTAAAATAGAAACAGACGAAAAAAGAAACAACACAGAGCAAAACAAAAGCAAGCCAAAGTCGGCACACATAAAAATGAAAAGTTGCTGCAAAGGATTTTAAAAGACAAAACGCGCATAAAGTGTTTGGCACATCCGCTTTCTATGCAACGCTGCTCTTTTGGCTCTCTTAGCTCAGACTCCAAGTCTCCATCTCTCTCTCTGTCTCTGTCTCTCTCTCACAGCTATGCAAATGCTAGTAGCACAAAACAGAATGTGAATAATATTTCATTACGTATACGCGCCGTACGCTCGAAAAGCACGAAATCAAAACGAAAGCGAAATTTTATAGTGGCGCCATTTTTGAAGGCAACTTTTGTTAGCTACCAAATGGAAATATGGACAGATACATACATATACATATATATAAATATATGTCTAAGTCAACTGCTTTTGCTATTAAAAATCTATAAGAATTCAAAGGTATAAACTAAGCTAACTTCCATGTTTTCCATTGGCTTCCCTTGCAAAAAAAAATCAAAGTCTACAAATTTTTATTCATTTCCTTTAAGCCCTCTACCAGCTGCCACTTTGCTCGTTTATTTGCAATCAATTTCTTGCTAATTCAATCAGTTTCTAATTTAAATCATTTTCTTCTTCGATTTTTCAATTTTTTTCCAATCATATGCAGTACTGCTGCTCATATCATTCAATTCGCATTTCAATTCAGTTCGGTTAAACGCACAATCTAAATATATTCACGTTCGTTCAATTTCATTCGATGCCATGCAATCTCGCCTGCAATCCTAAGCTTAATTTCAAGCCCAGCCATCGTATGCATATAAAATATTACTCATACGCACGTTTGCACTTTAATAAACTCGGCAACAACAACAACAAAATGGAAAAAAAAAAAACGAAGCTTCCATGTCACTTGGCTGGCAATATGAAGCGCATGCAAAGCGCGTTTACAATTTATGCTGCATAAGGGGGTGAGCAGCGGGTTGGGGCTAGGGGTAGCAGGTGTAGTACCGTCAACTAAACTACCTGGCAGACATGCTCAGCTCTGCTCAGCTCTTGTGCTCTTGGCAACAAGTCTGATAAAAAGTACAATCGGTTTACTCACTTTTTTGCTTCTTCTTTTCATTTTTCTCTTTACTGCCAGCACAAAATTGTCATTTCCTGCACAATATTTGTACAGTTTTTAATATGGGAGGGGAAAAAAAAGTATAGCCAATTGTGCAAAAAATGGATATACATATATGTGTATATATAAATAAAAAGTTGGCCACACACACATGTTGCACATGGACACACATAATGCACAACAAAAGTAGCCAGCGAGAATGTTGGTTGTCGGTTGATTGGCCAACATCTGATAGCCGATATCGGTGGCTGGTAATGTGTGGGTGTGTCCAGTGTGTGTGTGTGGATGGGCACTTGTACCTGATAAAAATCAACAATGAACCACAACAGCAACAATAACATCAACTGTACAACAAACGACAACAATGCAAATACATAAATGATTATCACAGAACATTTTCACTCGACTCTGGACAGGCACCAACACCGCAGCTCCAGCATAAACCACACGAAGTGTTCATATCAATTACCTGCTGTGCAGATTATGATAAACTTGCAGACAGGAAGCGTAGCGTGAAGGGAGTGGAAGAGAGTGCTATGAATAAGTTGGACAGCTTTGAAATATATCTATGAAAAATATAAAAATAAATTGAATCAAAATTATATATTATAGCTTAACCTATATCCATAGATTATTTTTAGTATTTTAGTATTAAATATATACTAAATAATAACAAAACAAAAGCAAAGAAAAGTTCTATAATTATATAATTCTTTGTATCCTTCGTAGAGTCACTCTTTCACTTATTCAATGCTTTTTGAGTTGAAGTAAATAATTTTAAAAAATACCTAAAGACATTAAATAAAACCTTTTTGCTTTTATCATTAAAAGTCTCAATATAATGTGAATCCCTTAATCAAATCCCACATCAGTTAAATATGCGATAGCATAGTCAAGCCTTGTCTACTGAACCCATCTCAACCCATTTCAACTTTTCTTTAGCTGCTCCATCGTGAAACGCCATTGAAAATGTTTTGGGGCTGCGCATTTAAAAATCTTCACGATGCCCAGCTCAGCGCTGTGCGCCTAATAAATAAACATTAAGCAACATTTAACCAATATTTACATTGTAATTTAGTCATTATGTCCAACGTTCACGTTTCAGCTGACGGCCATTGCAATGGCCAGAAAGTGGACAAGCAAAGCCGACGCTGAAGCGTTTTCACCTGCTCGACAAATAAAGCAATTTTTGGGCGCGTGTTAAGCTGTTTTACATAAACAGAGGCAGGCTCGCCGGGCTGGGCAGACAGATGGGCCGTAGACGTGGCCGTAGCCGTAACCGTAGCCATAGCCATAGCCAAGTGGGCGGGGCTGGCTGGGTGTACTTGTGGGATTGACTCATATGCTGGGTCAACTGCAGCTTTGGCCATTGCCATATTTTGCCTTGGCAATTTGGTTGTCTGGCTGGGCAGGCACAGCAGCAGAGCAAGCCTTTGCCTCTGCCTCTGCCTTGGCTTGGCTTGGCTTGGCAATATTTAGGCAGTTTTAATGCAAAAGCGTCCACAAACCATAAATAATTGAAAACTGCAAAGACGTGCAAAAAATGCCGTGGCAAAGGCGAGCTTCAAAAAAAAAAGAGGAAAGTAAAAAGAAATGAAACGAAACGTAGCGAAATATGTGGCAAGAGCCAGTCGGCAGTCGGCAGTCAGCAGCCGGCGAGTTGTTGTAGTGAAGCATGCAAAAGTCCCATTAAGGCTAATAGGCCCAAAAGGACCAACAGGAGACGGACCTCTCTACACAGAGAGAGAGAGAGACAGTTAGTCAGTCCATGAGAGTTGAGTTGAGTTAGTTGCAGTCACCATCAGCCAGGCCTCTGCCAGGGCTGGACCAACACTTAAGAGAAACACCTATTAAGCAATCATAAGACAACATATGATAGTTAAGGAGGTGACTTTGAGAGGAAAACTATAGAGAGGGAGTTGACTAAGAGGGCGGGTATAGCTGGGTATCGAAATAAAAAATCGTGCTGATTTATAAATGAATATAAGAGTAAAGTGAATATTACTTCTGATAAGTTGCCGTTGATGAGTTATGATATTCAATTAAATGATAATAATCGATTCCTTATCGAAATGTTATCATGGTGATCCAAAAAATATAGCTGAAAATATTTCAGGTTTTTAGAGAATGAAAAAAGATTCAAAATATAAAAACATAGCTATTGTAGCTCATACAATTTTATTTTTATTTCGAACAACATAAAGGATATGAACTTTCTCTTTCGAGTGTTATTTATTCAAGTTAAAAATTATTCAATTAAAATTATATAAAAAACCTACATATAAGTTTATACAAATTCTATATATAATATGCCGCCTTAAGAAAAAATTCCTTAAGAAAAATGTAAATAAATTCCAAACGCTTGCAAATGTCTTGATCCCTCTAATAAACTCATTTACTAACGAACCAAAACACCATTTCCTAAGAAAAAACATTTCCATCCACTTTGTTAAGATATACCTATATAATTAATGATATGGCATAATTCGTTAGGGCCGCGCTGCAGCCCTGTTTCGAAAATTGTTGGCGTTAGCACGTTTAGCGTTGTAGCTAACTGTTAATTTTGTCTATTTTTCTGTTGCGGGCGGGCGCTATGCAAGTTGGACACCAGCGAGCAGCAGCGTTACAGCCACCCCCAGCCCCAAACACCTATGTGGCTCAAAAAGTAGGCTGCACAATTTTCGGGGCTGCCCTGCAGCGGTTCGGTTTACAGTTTTCAGCTTGAATGTGTTGTTTTTCTTTTTTCTTGGTGTTGCTGCTGTTTTCGTTATTTTTTTCTCATTCTTTTTTTTTCTAAACGCCGCCAGCACTTTGAAGCACTTTAGCGTCGCTTATCCTAATTGTGGTTAGTTTGTGTGTGTGTGTGTGTGTGTGTGTGTGGGTGGGTGTGTGTGAGTGTCCTTCGTGAGCCGCTCACGCGAAACGTGCATAGAGCATGTCCTGCCACGTTTGTCTGCCCTGTTTATGTCCGACTGTATGTGTGTGTGCCTGTGTGTGTGTGTGCATAATTTTTTGGCATTTAGCCAGATAATTTTCTTGCCTGCTCAGCTCAGTTCGGCTCAACCGGAGTCGAGTTGGCCTGCCCGCTTGTCCTGTCCATTTCTGTTGCAAAGTTAATGTGTCCTGGCAGGCCTACACAATATTTAATACACAACTTTTTTTCTGTCGCTCTCTCTCTCCCTCTCTCTTTCACTCACTGTGTCTTTCTGCTCTTTGCCTTTTGGCATTTTATTTCTTTATTTCTCTTTTTGTTTGCTGGTGTCTGTCTCAGTGTGGGGCGTGTGAGTGGGCGTAGGTCTTAACGTTTTTATTTATGATTAGCTGTAAATTAACCTGACATATTTTTAATGGATTTTTGGCTGGCGACTTATAGAGAATATGTGTATATACTTTGTGGGGTCTGCCACGCCTCCTTCTGTATGTTGAAAATGGGTTTAGGGTATACAAAAATGTTACATAATTTTTATTTAAAAACAAAAATGATATTATATATAAATAAAGCAAACAAAATATTTTAGATAACTCATCTTCACTTCATTACACAACACTGCCTACAAGTTCAGCTCCCTCTGTCGCCCAGTGTCATTTTAGCATTTGATGTAAGCGTCAATCTTACACTTTACACTGTTTTGCTCAACACCTCGATGCGGGCCACAAACTGCTGCCTTCATCTATGGCCCAGATCACGTACATCCTTGCCAGCGCCATTTTGTCAACTTCTAATAAATTTGCTGTGCAGTGAAAAAGAGAAAAGTTCGAAGCGAACAGTGGAACGCACTTCAAACTGCCTGCACCCACACGCCCAGAGCGGGCGGCGCAGAGCAGCGCCTAAACAATGGCAATGGCGGCGATGCCGTCATTTTGTAAATCAAACAAGTTTTAAGTGCAGAGCAGAGCTAGGTGCCACGGCAGCGAGGCAGCAACCGCCAGGCAGCAACAGCGCACAAAATATTCATGAACACAACAGGCTCATAAATAAATTGCAGCCCAAACGGAACGCCGTTGTCGTCTGCTGATGCAGCTGCTCGATGCTGGAGGTACTGGCGTTGGAGATGGGCGCTACAAAGTGGCTGCGAGTGGCGTGAAAAAACTTGAAAATATGCTAACATAATGCAAGCGAGCAGACAGCAGCGGCAACAGCAGCAGCAGCAGCAGCAGAGGCTCTGTCGCCTGCATGGATGGCGGGCAAATGCAGCATCAAGGTTTTATGATGCTTCGATTTCGTGGAATTAGCAATGAGTCGAACGTGTGGCAAGAGCCATCAGCAGCAAAACCAAAACCAGTCAAAGCTCTTCAGTTCGTCAGCTCTTCGATATTTATTTTCAGTCAACGAACGCGTTTTTAATATCGCCCAGAGATAGAGTCTGAGAAAAGCATCCGCATCGGAGCAGCAACCAAGTGCAGTTCGTGAATTATTTGTGGCTCTGGCAGCTGTCAGCATTAGATTGAGTCACTCACCTTTGCCAAGTGATGAAGGGTGCCAATGTGTGTGTGTGTATATGTGTGTGTCTTCTAATTAATTTAAGGCCATTAACATTTTAAAGTCCTTTATATGCAATTTGCCCAAGTTACACGTCTTGCCGGCATAAGGATAAGCCTCGACTGCGCCTCGACTGCGCCTCGACTACATCTCCACTGGCGACAAAAAGCCATGAAATAAATTATTTCAAGAATCAATTACAACTAATAGCATAGACCACTTGAAAATCAATTCAATTCACATGAAAGCCCGTCTGACAGAAACAGAGACTGAAACTGAGCCTGAGCAGGAGTCGGAGCTGCAGCAGGAGCAGCCAAGGCAGCCCGGCATGGACAACTTCAGTAACTGAAATGAATCGTTGACTTTCTGTGGCGCACACAGATTGCCAAGCGCGTGCGAGAGAGAGAGAGAGAGAGAGAGAGAGAGAGAGAAAGGAACCAAAGGGCTCCATTTACTCCCCACATATGTGACGATTTAAGCTAATGCATAATTGATTGTAATGCCACGGCAAGCCGATTTCGGCTTTGCCTTCACACAGCCACCAATGGACCGACGAGAGCTGCCAAATTAAGCAGGTAAAATTGAATGCAAGAAATTAATATTGATGCCTATTGTAGATTATTCACAATTAAGCAAATGCAAATCAGAAGAGCTGCAATCATCGTAATGGAAGAAGTGGAGAAAGTAGAAGAAATAGAAGATATCTTAAATGAGAGCAGTGGAAAGGAGAGAAAAGGAAAATTAATAGAGCGAGATCCAAGATCAAGTACACCAGAGAGAAACAGGAAGAGAAAAGTATAGAAATAGCACATCTGAAAAATAAAGTAGTAAAAAATAGATGTACTTTGAAAATGTAAATGTAGGAAAAGAAAAGAGATCAACATTAACAATTAAATAACTACAACTATATTAAACTGCATAACTTTTTCTTCTTTCAATTTATTTTGTATTTATTTATTTATTTCCTATATAAATCATATCAAAACCTTTTATAAAAAATATCTAAAATATTCTCATGCACAAAACAAAGTTTTACACATAAATGAAAAACTGTTTAATGTTTCATTCGAGTTATTCCACTTTAAGACCAAACTTCTGCTTAAAGTCTGCAGCTGAAATAGCAACACAAACAATTTCTCAAAGCGAGCAACCCAAAATTTATCAGAAAACAAAGCAAGCAAATGCACAAAGCACAACAAATATCTTTGTCGGTTAATCTTTCAAATTTATGTTGTCGACTCGAGCGATCAACGAGAACGAAAATCATCGTCACAAAGTTCAATTTGAAGTGCTCGCAATTCAACTTTTGTGAAATGCCACTCATTATAAAAGACTCGCAGAGCTGGCTGTGGCAATGGCAATGGCAATGGCTCTGGCAATGGTATGTTATCAATCCCAAAGGCTCGTCAGTGGATTTTTGGGCACTTTTATATTTATGAAATGCATAAACAACGACAATAACCAGGGAGCAGAGTCCCCGGTATCCGTTATGCCAGTGACAAATGCGAACTTTTCATTTTCTATGCCGCAACAGTCGTCGTTGAGTTATTTAAGCTAAACATGGATGGGCATCAGGAACCAGACAGACAGACAGACGGACGTACGAGCGGGCGAGCGGGCGGGCGTACTCGACGGAAGGACAAATGTCATGACAGACAAGTCCGGACGCTGGACAGGATGACAGACAGACAAACCAGCGACGCAGACAAAACTGTATTTTCATTTTTTTCTTCTTCTTCTGGCTATATATGTATATGTATATATAGTTTTTTTTTCGTTTTGTTTTTGTTTGTTTGGCATGCAAACAATGGAGCAGCGCGGCGCAGGCTTAAGGGTAGTCGAGGATTGCACATCTGAGTGGCAGACAGTGTGCAAATGTCAACTCGTTGGAATTCAGACAAGTATATGCAGCATTTGCGCACACACACGCACACCAACACACAGCGAGGAGAATACGACTAGTAGATATCCTATGTGGGAGAAGTAAAAGAGTCCAAAGGATTTTTGACTACAATTATTTCCTATATTTTATTTAAGGTATTGAATATAAAAAGTAGAGAAAGTAGTAGAAAGTAGTAGAAAGTAGTAGAAGGTAGTAGAAAGTAGTAGAAAGTAGTAGAAAGTAGTAGAATGTAGTAGAAAGTAGTAAAAAGTAGTAAAAAGTAGTAGAAAGTAGTGGAAAGTAGTACTAGTCTACATATAAGAGAGAAAGTAAAGCTCTAAAATACATTAATAAACCCAATTCAGCTCCCGTTACATACATAAGCCATAAACCGGCATACCCCAATCAAACATTTTCAATGTGCTGAGAGTGGGGCAAATGTCAAGTGTAGAAAATGCACACGCCAAATGTCTTTGGCCAACTTTGGCTAGCTGGCTGCAGTTTTAATTCCAGCTAGCCAATTGGCAGCCTGTTTGGGCCATTTAATTTGTTTATTAACTCACGCGCGCGTTGTCAGCGCAATTAACGTCTAATGAGCGCAAGTCCGAGTGGCCAAAAAGTTTTCTTTTTGGCCATGCCAGAGCATGCCATCTACTTGACTATCAACTGTATCAACATCATTATCAACTTGCTCATCAGCCAGATACAAATCATCATCATCATCAGCATCAGTGGCAGCAGTAGCAGCAAGAACATTATCATTATCATTATCATCATCAGCATGTGCCGCAACGTGCACCAAAAAGTTTCTCAACTACAAGCTGCTGCTGCTGCTGCCCAGAAAAACCACAACAACAATGTGGCAAGCGCTTTAGATGCAACTGACGATAGCAAAGATTGTACAACGAACCAACACAGATAGCATGGACAAGGGCGAGCCTGCTCGCATCTCTGGGTATATCAAAAATGTCATCAATTATGTCATAGACGAGTTTAGCAAAATCAAATCTAATCGAATGGAAGCTTGTTCAAAGGATGAGCTAATGGACTGCATGAGTTAACCTAGAGAATGGAGTCTAAAGTGTGTGTAATGTGTGAGTGAATGGAGGGTTGAATGTACATATATAAGCATGTATGTGTGCTCTCTTATATCAGACGTATATAAAGGCAAGTCTGGCTACTCTTGTTTAAATAGTCCCTCTCCATGCGATTCTCATCAACTCAAGTCTTGCTAATCAGCCGCTAAGCATTCAGATGTCAAGTCAAATTAATTCCATAATACAATAATAATCTCCTCATCTCCCCATACCACTTTCGAAAAGGGCATTCACTTGATCCTCTATACCCCTCACATGCGCTGTCGCTGTCTCTGTCTGGCATGTTGATTGCACCATTTGGGTGACGGAAATGCAAACACATAACTTTTGTCAAGTGCAGAGTCAAGTGGAGCTGCCGCTGCCGCTGCCGCTGCCTCTGCCGCCAACTAACCCAGGCTGGTCCCAGCGCTACAATCTCTCCACTGTCCAGAAGATGTCGCAGCCAAATCTCATGCTCCCTAAACCCATTTACCAACCGCAAAATATGCTCAACGCAGCGCAAATTTTTGGTTTAGTTTACTGCAAGCCGCTATCTACGACGGCGTCGCCATCCTCGTCGTCGTCGTCGTCGTCGTCGTGGTTGGGTACCAACTTAATGTGTTGTCGACGCCAGCTGCGAAATTAGAAATTAGTATTCATGCCCCACAGTGTCATTTCCGCGAATGCGCGAGCAGTTGGCAAAAACTTTTTCCTCTCGAAGCCGCCTTTGTGTGCAGCGCTGAAGAGAGATTGATATGCGGGCTACAAGAAAATGCCAGCAATACGGCTGATTATGAAGTACTTCACGGAGCAGCAACCGCACACACACTCTCTCTCGAGCTCTTTTTACTCTATAAGTGTTTGTGTGTGTGTGTGTGTGTGTGGGAGACAAGTTCAAAATTGTCAGAGTTCAAGTTGCAAGTGCTTAGAGTGTGTTATGGCGCAACTTTTTCATATAAATCCTTAATTATGACATTACTTTGCATATTATAATGTTGCCTTACAAGTTGCGCGAGAAGGCGTTCCACAAATCGATAACGCCAACAAAACGCTTAATAAGAGAAATGTGCTCAAACTTGTCGAAATTCGGTAATCATTTATATATAATCAAGATCTGCTAGGCTAAAGTCATATATAAATCATTATATTTATATTATTCATTCATTAAAAATTGCAATCGGGAATGCCTGGAATTGGAATATCAAGCCGCGCTCAAGTGTCATTGACTGTTGTGTGCGGAGGCAAGGCTTTAAAGCAAAAATATATAGCATAACTTGAGGCGCAAAACAATCGCAATTGAGTTGATGCCAATGAACAAGGCCGACGCCACAACGAATTGCACTTACGACAAATTTTTGCGCCGAGTGTCAACCATACAGAAATAAGCCTCAAATTGTGCCCAAGCCTAGCAAACTGAGCAGCATCAAAAGCTGGGCACGACCAACAACAACAGCAACAGCAGAAAAGGCGATGGCGATGGAGGAAGCATCAGCAGGAGGCAGTTGGAATATTTTGTACTTTATGCCAGCAAATTCCGTTGGCCAAGTGCCAAGTTTAACGCCGATGCAGCCGCACAGCAGCAGCCTTTGTATAGTATTCCTGGTCGCATCACGTTGTGCACGTTTGGATGGAGTGCTGCAGCTGCGGAGCTGTGGAGCGAGTGAAATGATGGCCATGTGGGCGTCGACCACACCCCGGGGCCAGTAGGTTGCATGTCGATTTTAGGCTTAACAGGCAACGAGTTCAACTTGTTCTCGTCCAAGCAGCAGTTCGAACCCGGTCCTAAGCGGCCTGGCATTAAAACAAATGCAAATATGCCGCACAGCACAACAACAGCAGCAACAGCAGGAGAAGCAGGAGTAGTAGCAGGAGTAGTAGCAGCAGCAGGAGTAGCAGGAGTAACAGACGATCGTCTGCGCTTTTGTTTGGTTTTACGTTTACTATTTTTTGGCACTTTATGCTTTTTTTTTGTTTCTGTTGTTTTGGCGGACCGTGGGCGTGGCTGCCAAAAATGTTTGTGGCCCATCAGCCCCACATCCGCCGAAAAAAAAGGCACATGTGTCGCTTACAGGAAATAAATGGAGGCAGCAAAAAAAAATAACAACAACAAAAACAACTACAACGAGTGCGCGTTTTCAATTACGGAGTGCAAAATCTTAATGCGCTTTCCTTATCGAACGATATTTTCATTTACATCGAATGCAATTCATGCAGCAAATTGAAAAGAATTCATCGAGAGTAAATTAATATTTTAAGCTGCAGGTAAATGAAAGTTGCATTGAAATGGAAATTTTGATTAATTATTCGAGTCCTTTGAGCTTTACTTACGGCAAGTTTTTAATAAGAATTGCCTGAAAAACAATGTGAATGAAAGTTAAAGATTTAAATAAATATTATTTATGTATTAAATATATGTTATTAAATTAAATATAAATATATGAGCAAGCCTAGGCTATATATATATATAACACACATATATGAACCAGGCATAACACTTATATATACAACTTTTTTTTGGGCACATATATATGCATGTGCGTGTGTGTGTGTGCCCACATGGGGCAGCTGCCAGTTGTCCTGCAGCATGTTGTCACGGGCGGACCCGTGTGTATGCTAGACATATTTGTTTAGCCGCTTAGGCTTAAAAGTTTAACCAAAGTTTTGACCTTGAATGCCACACACACGTGCACACCAACACACACACACACACAGCCAGACTGAGCTGCGTCTGTCCATTGCACTGAAGTGTTGCCTACTTTTGAGCGCCCGCTGCTTAGTTTGTATTTTGCAGCTCAGACTTTTTGACTTAAAGCAAAACTTGTGCCCCATACACACACACACACAAACACACACACACAGATAGAGCGCATGGGTGAGCAGCAGGCAAAGCAAACAATAGTCGAAATTTGAAATTGTAAATGTTTGCACAATTCCAGGAGCCCGAATCACACAGCCGCCAGTCAGCCAACCGCGCCAAGCTTGACACACACACACACAAACACATATAGCGAGAGAGTGTATACCCTGCACCCGCTCTAAAGTAGCCGAGGGCGTTGCCGCTATGTTTAACTAAAGTTTCGTGCGCTTGTGCAAATAGCAAAAGGATTTCAACAACGTCGCCGTCAGCTTCGCCTTGCTCGTGGTCCGTGCACAAGCGGATTACAATCATAAGCGAAAATTAATGAATTATTTACCAGCAGCTTAGTTAAGCGCAAATGCCGCCGCCCCAAAATCCCCAAACCCAAAAACAGCAGCCGCAATGGCCCCAAAGGTGGCGGTTCAACTACAGCTACAGCACCACTCGGCACCACCCGGCACCTCCATCGGCCCTTGCTCTCAATGTCAAAAGTTGCGCTCAAGTTAAGTGCCGAGGCCTAGTCTAGACCCCAGAGACGTGGCTCAGCTGCTACCTGGTAATTAATTAGCCCAAGACATTTGTCAATATTATCTACAACTCGGCTCAAATATAACCCCACAAAAATATATACAGCGAATATTTCAGATGGGGCCTTGGCCCACTGATAAGCTAATTTGATTTATTTCTGCAAAATGAGCGAACAATTTGAGACTTGTCAGGCTGTCAAAGTAAATTATATATTTGACTATGCTCAAGATTTCTCGATAAATATAAATAATTAGTTCATTAAAATTGGAAATGAAATACATATGTATATACACTTAAATTTCATTTCATTTAAGGCACAACGATTTATAAATGCTGTGAAATTAAATATATTCTTATAATTGGATTTATTTGGCGATAATTCAAGCACTCAATCAATATAAACTTGCCAGCTCTTTGGGGAATTTTGTGAAACGAATGCATTATTGAAAATCAGTGCCTGCGTTGGCTTAGTGGCTGTATGGCTGTTAATCAATTACAAATGTCCAAATAGCAATTAACGTAATTAAATGGCAAATGAAATGTGCAAGTTGAAGTTGAAGTTGAAGTTGAAGAAAGCCAATTTAAAGCATTTTGCATAAGCAAGTTTTAGCAGCAAATTAAGCCAAATTGAAGGAAATACTTGAGACAACGCCTATTCAGGAGCGAGACAGACAGAGAGAAAGAGGGAGAGGGAGAGAGATGAGTACAGACAAATTCATATTAAGTTTGTGGCAAGTTGCAATAGATCTGGGAGTGAAGGCAAATGGCAGGCAAAAGTTTATTTTTTATTATGCAAAGCACGCTGGCTTATGAAGCGACAGCCAGGACTATACTATATATACATATATATATATATATATATATATATAGACACTTGCCCGCTGAATATTCTTTTGCTGGAGTGCGAATAAAGGCAAACACAGATAAATCCATTATAAACGCACGTTTGCACACACAAAGAGAGACTGCCAAAAAGAGAAAGACAGAGATAGAAAGAGAGAGAGAGAGAAAGAGTGCAAGCAAGCATTACTCAGCCATGTTGCAAGCACTTTAAGCAACCAACAGTCTTTAAGGACACTGGCATGGCTTGCATTCGTGGGTAATTAAAACTGATTACGGCTCATTAAATGATAAAGAAACGTAACGCACGCATTATGTGCCGGCGCGCCGTTGAGGCAGCGGTGGGGCATTTGCGAAGCGGCTGCTTCATTAAAATGATAAACACGCACGCGATGCCAATGTGCTGGCCGCATGTCCTTGCCGCAAGCGGCTTGCAATTGCGGCCAATCCAACAGCAGCAACAACAAAAGCAAGAAACAGAAGAGCAGCAGCAGCAGCAGCAGTAGCAGCAGCAGCAGAGCCAACCGGAACAATGGCAGCAACAGCAAGAAACACGCCTGGCGCACTTCCAACAATAAGCAACAATTTTAGCAGCCGCCAAAGCTATTATCCAGCGCCAGGACCTCATGGCCGCTGCTTTTTGCTATGCCCGCCAGCCAGGCAGCCAGCCAAACAGACAGCCGTACAGACAGCCGGACAGGCAGGCATATATAGCCCGCCAGGCTGTGCCAAAGCAGGCACAAATTGTTTTTTACACATGTGCGCGCAACATATTAAATTGTAAACATGCATAAATGTTGTTTATTGGGCAGCGTCAGAGAGCCAAACAAAACAATAGCGAAACAGCGAAAGAAAGAAAGAAACGAAAGCACGAATGCAACAACAGGTACCCTGTAAAAAGCCACGGCTAAAGGCTAAATGAAGCTGAACGTGCAGATGACATGGACAGCTGATATTATCTATTATTACTATATGTTATCTAGCACTCTATTATCTGTCATTATCGTTCGCTTATTCTTAATAATCTGTATTAGATCTTTATCATCTATCTATTATCTATCACTTCCTCTCTATCATTTCTCCTCCATCATCAACTATCAAATGTCATCTATTCAGTTATCATCTATCATCTAGTATTACACATTATCTACTGCATTATGTATCATCTATCATTTATCATCCCTTATATATCATCTATCATCTATCATCATACTAAACATTATATTGTACTCCGATCCTGAGCACCTTCCACATCAGCCAGCAACCATCTATCACATCATTTATAATCACATCAGATATGGATCGGACCCAGAGCTAGCTCAAACTGTAAAATAGAAACCAGGCCACAATCATTCGCAATTCCATTAACAATATACCCTAGTTTTTCTTACTAGCAAATACCTAGAGCATACAAATGGGCAAATAATATGTGAATACATGAGCTTCACTCCGCGTCTCGGCTCGATTTCGACTACTTGGCAAGGCGGCTGAGAGAGAGAGAGAGAGAGAGAGAGAAGAAGCAAAAAATATGAACGAGGCGACTGTGGAGCGAGTGCCAAAAACAATTTAATGTTGTTTGATGACGTTTGCCAGCGTGCGCTGTGCGCTCCTTGAGGCTTAGCGAAAGTGTATCCTGTCAAAGGATATTATGCAACGAAATTATTGTAGTTGGCACCAAACAAAAAGTTTGCCAAAACATAAACACAGAGCGAGCGCCTCTGCCTCTGCAACTGCGACTGCGACGGCCAGTAAGCTGCCAAAAAGTCCTGCTGAGCCCCGGCCCAAGTGCCATATGTGAAGCGAGGCAGAAGGCCGTGTGGTAGCTGGGGGGCGGTGGAGTGAGCTGGGCTGGTGTTGGTGCTGATGGGGTAAGCGGTGTTATAAACGCGACAAATGAGCGCCGCATTAGCGTCGCCAAAAGTGCGACCGCCATTTAAATGCACAACAACAGCCAAACAAAACAAAGTAAATGAGCGCGCGTTGGGTGTGCTAGACTAGGAGATACTCTACTGGGAGATAATCTAGACATATAACTAAACACAGAATAATAATAAAGCTATTATATATTGACTTAACTTTCTCATCTGCAATCCACAGCATTTTTCTGATTATTTATTTATTCCTATTTTATTAAAATTAAATCACAAAAAGCTTATAATTGGTTTTAATAACCTCTAACTTTTTTGTAGAATTTTTTCTTTGATATATATAGCCATTATTAGGGTATATAAAATGCCTCACACTAATTCAAGGCACATTCTTCTGCCAGAGCCTAGCCACAATGCCTACGAACGCCGAATTAAATGAGGACTGGGAGTGTTCGACATTATGACGACATAATTCGTGGCATTAGCTAAACATGAAAATCCGTTTAAAATGTGCAACAGCTACGAGACGCTATAAAGAGAGTTTTTAGGCCTAGGCTTAAAGCCCAAAGAGAGACAAGCCAAATAATCTCATGCAGGCAAATAGAAAAACTTATTGATGCTATATAAATTTGGCTTAAATCAATTTATAGCTTAGTTATTTAACAAATCATAACTCGATTTTGTCAAAGTACTTTAAATATATTTAACACAATAACTGCTTAAAGCAGAATTTGCCAGGCAAAGTTTTTCGTTATTTCGCATTTGAGGCTGCCAGAGCAACAGCAAACCAGTCTTAAATAGCAACAACAACAACAACAACAACAGCAACCATAATAATAACTCTCACAACAGCCGCAACAGCAACAACAATGCGAACAAGAAAGCGTGGTTAAGTTAAGTGAGTCGACAGTTGAATACCCTAGAAAATAAGCATGAATATTTATATATAACACTTAATAATTTTGAAAACTCCCAGAAATTTAATTAGTTTTTATATAAAAAAAAATCAATTTAAAATCAAATTTTAATCATCGCACTCTCTGTCCCCCTCTCTCTCTCTCTCTCACTCACTCTTAAATATAGGATATAAGCTGCAGCTAGTAAAACTTAACGTGTAACTTTTTTCACATGCTTGCATGTGTGTGTGTGTGTGTGTGTGTGAGAATGTGAGTGTCAAATTGTGCTTGACTATGCGTGTGTCTGTTTGTGTGTGTGTGTGCAACACAAAAGCCGCATGCTGGCATGCATGCATCTGTACATGTGTGCATGTGTGTGTGTGGGTGTGCGTGAGTAAATGCGTGTGTGATAATGCAATTGTAATTGTGGTTGTAAATGTGCATTTGCATTTGTTACAAACTCTGCTCGCATTGTTGTTGTTGCTGTTTGGTGTTGTTGCTGCGGCAAATTTAAACAATTTGCACATTGTTAACATTTATTTATCACTGTCGTAACAATTTGTGGCCATTGTGTGTGTGTGTATGTGTGTGTGTGTGAGTGTGTGTGTGAGTGCGCCTGTGCGCGTGAGAGTTTGTTATTTAAATTATCTTTCGCAGACAGTTGCAATAAATTTTGCATCCTTTTCTCTCTAATCAGCCGCATCGCCACACAAAAGCAACTTTAAATGTTAAAGTGCAAATGCAACGCCAAAGGTGAGAGGCAACTTGATAGCACACGCTGTCTCACACCCACTCACACACACACACACACACACATGTGCGTCTGCCAGATAGACTCTCCCACATATATCACTGACAACAGCTTGTGCCGAAAAATCATTGCGTTGGGTAATAGCAAAATGTATGCGAGTCTGTCTCTGTGTGTGTGTATGCTTCTGTGTGCAAATGTATTTGACTATGTATGCGCTATCTATATATATACATATATATATATATGTATATGCAAGTGGAAGACGCGTTTGTATGTATGTGTGCTATTTATTTATCAAACAATATGCAGCTGTTGCATTTCCCATACGCATTTTCCACGTATTTTGAATTTAATGCGAAACTTAATGTGCCCCACGCACACAATCAACACCTCTGTGCATGTGTGCGTATCTGTGAGTTTCTTAAGTTCAAAAATAGCAAAGCCAGCAGCAGTCAGCAGTCAGTAGTCAGTAGTCAGCATATCAGCTTGCATTGTTCAGATATTTGCACTTTTGGCCATGGTAGAAAAAGGTATGCAACGAGTTTTTGTTTATCAAGCTAACTGTTTTGCCATTTAGTAGCCAAAGTTGTAGCCCAGAGTTTTCGGAATGTAAAATCACAATTTATAGACTTGCCACAGGGTTGAAATGGGGACAATGCCGGTCTTAGCCCCAGTCGACCAGCTCGAAACTATGCAAAGACTTTTGTTAACCCCAAAAAATTGCCCATAACTTTGATTGGGAATATGATAAATGAGTTGGAATTACAATTGCAATTGCATTAGAGAAACTAATCTGAAATTTAAGTTTTATGTTTGATTTAATGCCGGGCAGGTAGGCCAATCGAACAGGTTACACAAAATTATGCGCAGTCAGCAGGGGGTAACTAAAAAACATATTTATTTGAGCATACAAAATTAGATAACCATCATAGAAGGAAAATTATTACAAATTGCTAACCAGGCAAATGCAATGCAATGACTTTATGGAGCGCATTCGTAAGCGCAGCTGTGCCAGCATCAAAGGAAGCTGAAGCAGAAGCAGAGGAGGAAGAGGAAGAGGAAGCGAGGAAGCAGCTGTTGCTGCGACGAAGACTTAAAACGTCGCTTGGCATAAATCCCACCCAGCAGCCGCCCCGCTCAATCCCCCTCTGCCGCCTCACTCGCCTACACCTAAGCGCATTTGTATTAAATCGAACGTGTTTCTTTTGGTAGGGCATATGTGCTTGGTAGTTGCTGCCAGGCAAGGACTGCTACTGGAACTGTTTTATTTATTGACTGCACGTAGCGTATATCCTTATAATTTTTGTATGTTTTACATCTGTGTGTGTGTGTGTGTGTGTGAGCTCTACATATGTCTCTATGCACACACAGCCCGCACACAGTCGCGCTGACTCTGGTCGGACCGTCTGTCGTCGATGTCTCTGTTGCTTTTTTGCGCTCGACTGCACGTCCAAATATCTACAACAGTTTCTTCGTCAATGGCATTGAAGGTAGCAAGCTAGTTGCAACACTCACACTCTCCCCCTCTCTTCCTCCCTCTCTCTCTTTCTCTCACTCTCTGCTTCTTTCTCTGTATGCAATCAACTGAAATTGAAACCTGCAACAAATGGCCATATTTGACTTTTTGCAGCGGCCGAACGAATCAGCCCAAGCACACACACTCACACACACATACACATATCGAGACATTTGGCCATCGCCTTGCAGTTTGTACATTTTAACGGCTCTTGAGCAAATAAACGATTTTTGCATTTTAGATTTTTAAGCGGCCGTACAGATGTAAGGACATATACTATATATATACATATGTATATACCAATAAGTACAATATTTAGGAAAATTGCATATCGATTTGGTAATCGCTGGGCAAAAATAAATTTTGATGTGTCTATGCACGTATGTATGTATGTGTGTGTGTGTGTGAAAAGTGTTTACCGTTTACCGCTTATGCTGGTGTATGTTTGTGTGTGTGTTTCGTATCGCTAGCCATGTCAGTGTTCATTTCCTGCTTGAGATTACTTCTGGGCAATTATATAGACTACACTCTCTTACACAATATGCACAAAATATGATGATTTTTATCACCTGTATGCAGCATATGCTCCATTAAATTTCAATATATATTCCAATGAGAGTTTTACTCAGAGAGAGCGAGAGGGAAATATAAATACTCCAATGTGCATGAATGCATGTGTGTGTGTGTGTGTGTGTGTGTGTGTGTGTCAACTGTCTAATTGGTTATTTCCTCAATTTCTGTGACCCAGCGCCCATCTAATATATGTGCACACACATACATATAAAAATTGTCGTTATATAGGTATAGGCCCTTCCCGCTGCTGAATTTAGACTCTAATTGATGTCAATGGCAAATTAGAGAACTTGCCTCTCTTTAAGATTTGCGCCGCCATATTGAAAACTTTATAAGCCCAGCCACGGGCCATATTAAACATGCACAAATACAACGAAAGGGGGCCGGAACAATAACTTAGCCAGGTACTTTGGCATTGCATTTATAAAAAAAAAAAAAGAAAATGCCTTAAGCCTGTCATAATAGGCGTGTGTACGTGTTTTTATTGTCAACTTCCTTGGGGGCAAGTTTCGCTGGGCTCGCCACACAAAAGGATAATTTCATATTCGCGTCGCTAACTTACGTAAATTGTTGAATCATACAATAAATAAAATGCAATGAATGTGCAAAAGTGCAGAGCGCGCATTGCTTGCGGTTCTTCGTAGAGAGGGACAGCTATGTGTGTGTAGAGCGAGAGAGTGAGAGCGCGAGGGGGCAGTGCCATTTGCGAAGCGCAGCAGTAAATAAATTAACGTCCGCCACAGAAAAGTCAACGTCTTTGTTATTACGTACGTATGTACGTTTGTCTGTGTGCACGTGCTTACGTATCTACTTACGTTGTTGCTGGCACGCATTTTTATAGCCTTGCGCTGTCTACTCGAAGGGAAGTGCATGCATATAGTTGCTGCACATGTGAAAAACAAACACGGAGTGCGCACAGCCAACAATAACAATTAATTATTGAAATGCAAATGTAGTGAAGTTGAGTCCGAGTCTGAAAGCCGCAAAGTTTTCATAAACAGCTCAACGGCAATGTCGACTGCATTATCAAAAGGTGCCACAACATTCTTTTTTTAATGGCTGCCAGACTTGCCAGTAGCAAAAATAATGACTGCCCGCCGCTGGTCTGTTGCGTGCCATGGACAAATATTGGCGCTGCTCTAGGCGCCGCAATAAATTGAGTTAAGCTGAACTCGTTGAATGTGGCATGGCAATGGCACATTATGAAATTTTCACTTTACTCTTATTGCTAATAGAGATGAACTGAGTGATCAGCATATATCGGCACTTAAACATATCGATAGTATCAACTGACACAGCTTTAGTGAACGATCAAAGCTTAAAAGCTTTTCCAATTGGAAGTCATAAAGCAAATTGGATTTTTGGAATATTCTTTTATTTTTAGTTATAGTAAATGCATTTATTATGACAAACTAGGATAGCAGAGCATCTACAACTTCAATGGCCAATAAACTGCAGCAATGACAGTGGCTTTTGCTTCGATTCACCCATTCGCATATCTATCACGCTCTCTGAGAACTCAGCACACGGCGAGCAACCACAATTCGATGGCACCTCATGCTGTCAATTAAAAATGAATCTTTTAGTAATACAACACAAAATATAACACTAATTATGTAGCTTACGCGCTGATTGAATGTGAAACCATCTTCGCAGACCATTTTGATTGAGATCGTTTCGTAGGATTTGATGGTGCAACAGGTGCAGAACTTCTCATGCACATCCGTAAGTTTGTTATATTTGGAGCCCGAGCTGCAGGCGCCCTCGCAATCCGTGAAGCCCTTAATAGGCTCTGCATTCACACAGACACCATGACCAGGCTTGGTATACTTTAGCAGCTCCTTCGTCAGCGGCTCGGCCAGAGAAACTGGCAAACAGTTGGCTGCAATGAAATATAATCGAAATTATCAAATAGCAATAATCGGATTATTCTACTCCACTTACATTGATTCTCAATGATTGGCTCAGATTTACAGAGCTTACAGCAGCCCTCCACAAACTGCAAATGCTCCGGACAGCGACTGACATCTGGGCAGACCTCGATCGAGGAACTGACCATTAGTATTTTATCCTTCTTCAGGCATACATAGTGTGTACAATTGTCGGGTGAATTCCATACAGCATTAACATCGTACAGCTTGTTCTCGAACACACAGGACGTCTGCACGCACTCGCCGCAGCATTTGCTCTTGTCCAGCTTCTGATAGCTATAGCCAGGCGGACAGTCCATTGAGCATTGTTGCAGCGTGCTGATAACTTGTGCAATGCCATCGGGTCCATATGCGCACTGCTCCTGCTTGCAGACATCCTTGGCATGCTGCCACTTGTCACCAATTTCCTTGGTAAAACTGCTCGATTCGTCTATCTCATATTGCACAATGCACAAATGCTTGGGCGGCACTGCGGGCACAGAATCAAAGTTATTAATTAGCTCTTATTAGATTCAATGAAATTTGTTATGCGTACCGCATTTGTGTGTGGCACAGCAGGCGCCTTCTGCCTTCTGTGTGCTGACTTCGTAGAAGCGTTGCTGACAGTTGACTGGGGCCGGCGGGCACTGATCCGGTTTGCAGACAATCTTCTGAGTGGGACAACAGCCTTCTTCGATCTTGACGAGCTGTTCGCCAGGCAACAGCTGACGCGGTGGCTCAAGTGGATCACAATCCTCCTTGGGTTTGCATTCTATAGAAATCCATTCAGCAATATAATAATACAAAATTAGTTATTAAAATCCAAGAGCTAAAGCTTACCGCAAATGTACTGTGGACAGCCGTTGACATCATTTTTCTGCTTCTTAAATTGACCTGGTCCACACACAGGCATCATTGGAGCAAGGCACAGCTTTTGCGATTCCTTGGGCTCCGGCACGCAGCGATAGCGTGGACAACACTCTTCGGCACTGACTATGGTCTGTGGCTTGTAGCCCTCGGCGCATATGTTCTCCTCCACTTGACACTTCTTCTCCACGCACGAGGTCTTCCCCTTGGCATCACACTGGCAATCGGTGCACTTGTCCTGCTTCCATTTATCGCCAGGCAGGTGCTCACCATCATCGCATTTGGTGCACGCCGCTTCTGGTATGCATTTGCCGTCATCCATAACTTGTCCAGCAGGACAGAAGCAACCCTCAAAGCGTTCCGAGCTGAGGCACATATCGTCGCTGCTCACCGTGTGGAACACCGTATCGGTCTTTATGTTAACCGCATCGTAGTCGGTCATGGCCTTGACTGTATCGCAGTTCTTGGCACAGCCGCAGGGTTCGTAGACCATGTCGCTGGGACACTCGAACGGACAAAGCTCTGGACGGCGCCAGTCCGTGCAGATACCCTTACTATTGCACTCCTTCGCATAGGCGGCCAGGGATAAACAGACGCCCTGTTGGGTGTTGCCCGGCTTGCAGATATCCTGCTGACAGGCCGACACATAGCCAATGGGGTCCACAACGAGCGGACACTTGCCGAACAGCTTCTCGTTGTAGAACTGCAGGCAGGGATCCTTCTCTGGCGGCAGTGGTATGCAGTGCTCCTTGGGCACATCCTCACTCAAGCACTCCTGGGCATCGGTTAAGCCCAACTTGGGCTCATCGGCCTGCCAGCTCTGTATGACATCCATGCCCGGCTTCTTCTTGGCCGGATTTGGCTTCAAGTCATTGCTGGCGTCTTCATTGCAATCACCGCAAAGTCCTTCCATCTTGCTGCCATACTTGATGCCGGGCACACCGAGCGTGAAGATCAGATTCTCGAATGAGGCTGTAAGCTCTACGTGCGATTCGGCCAAAGAAAGCACCAGTTCCTTGCCCACCACTTTGCGCAACGTTATCCAGCTGTCTTTGTATGGCATCTTCTTCACCTCGAAGCCGTCCACCAGCACTTGCAGTGCCTTTGGCTGATTCGGCACACGCTGCACATGAATCACGTGGTCGCCATTGAGCACATGCAGCGACTTGGGACAGCTGGCACCGTCCATGGCGCTGACTTGGCCAAGCTTCTTGCAATCATCCATGCTGACGTACACCTGGAATGTATGCACACCAGGCAGCACCACATCCCGGGACAGCAGGTAGGTGCAGTTGCCATTGAAACTGAAGCTCTTGCGATCATAGGTCAGGTACTTGGAGTTGCCCAATGCCTTGCACACACAGTCCTTGCAGTCGGCAATGGGCACACACTTGGGGCCATTGCGAACGGTGCCCTCGGGACAATAACAGCCCGGGAAGCAGACATCCGGCAGCACAGGACAATCATCGCTATGCAAATTGTCGCAGGAAGGCTCACAGCGCCGCTTATAGCAATCGGTGTGCACCAAGGGAGCCGGACAGCTAATCTCGCACTGATGCACCGCTCGCCAGGTGGTTAGCTGCACCAGTGGATTGACACTGAGGCACTTCTTCACGAAGCTCTCGAGTATGTTGCACTTGCATGCCGAGGCATCTCCATTATTTGCCAGCAAGCAATCGCAGGCAGCCTCCAGGCAATAGTTGTTGGAGAACTGCTTATAGTTGACAGCCTTGTGGCATTTGGCGAAGGTGGGGTGGCTGCAGAGCAAGGAGACACGGATTAGCTAAAGAAAATCTAGGGAAGTCTAACGGAATACATACTTGATGATGTTACATAGCTGCAACGCCTTGGCCTGCAGCTGCCTGGTGCACTTCTGATCGCCACATTGATCCAGAGGTATGCGTTTGTCGTACCAACTCTTGCCGAACTTCTCCGTGTTGGCCAAGACTTGACCATCGGGCGTGCGCTTGTCGTCACGCGGAATGCCATTGTAGTAGCCACACAGGCCGTCCACAGTGCGTAGAAATTTGGAGGAGATGCCCACCTTGAGTATACCAATGTCATCCAATTGCACCCAGAAGCCATATTTGGTGGACACGGCGAGCAACGTCTTGCCCGGCTGTGAGACCACAAATGAGGCCTTGCAAACGGGCGAATTGATGAGCTGATCCACGGTGAACTCGAAGCCATTGAATTTCACCTTGAGATGAGGCAACAGTACTAGCTCATTGCCGGCCTGCAGATCCTGAATACTGACCACTTTGTGGCACACTTTGCGCGTCTCATCGCTGCACTGCTGATGAACTGCAAAGAACAAAAACAATAAGTAATTGCCTAACTTAGTTATTATTATCAAATCACTACCCGATATGGTCCAGCTGCCGTTGTGTATGTCTCTGGCTAGTATATGGCTGCAGGGACTATATTTGAACATGGTGCCATCGAAAGTGGTGAAGCTCTTGCCGCTAATCTCGCACACATCATCCTTATTGGGTCGCAGCACGCACGTATATCGGAGGCAGTCGCCCGCCTTGGCGGTGCTCATGTCTAGCTCGACATCGTATTTCTCCGGGCACTTGGGCTCCACGCAGGTGATTGTCTCGTTTTTGTTCACCTCCTTGGTGGGTATCGGCACGCAGGTGAATTCGCTGCACTCCTCCTCTTCCTGGTAGTTCAGCTCGCTGCCGGGCATGGCCAATATTTTCTCGTTTGTGGAAATAAACTTGGTTTTCGTTATGCTAACGCCGTCATCCACAATGGACACTTGTTTGTGGAATGTGAAGATCTTGGACATCTTGCGTGCCTTCTTCTCAATAATTTTGATCTTCATTTGGGGTGGACAAACAGGCGCAGGGCAGGTGATAACCGTGGCTAAAATATAATGATTTTAAAATTTTCATATATGTAATTCCCAAACATCGGACGACCACTCACTTTCGTTCTTCTCTCGCTTGATATCGGGCTCTACTGTGAATGAGTCCCGACAGCTAGCATCTTCATCGTCCGCGCAATCCTGCACGCCATTACACCACAGAATCTCCGGTATGCAGTCGCCGCTGGATGGACACAGGCGCTGGTGCTTGGGACATGGCTCGCACTTGCAGAAGCAGTCGCTGGTTATGACCGGACGCAGATGACGCTCTTCGCACGGTGCACACTTCTTAGGCTTACAATTGTGGCGTCCACCCAAAACGCAGACACACTCCTCACAGGCGGCATTCTCGAACTTGCTGCCGATCGGATAGATGACATAGTTCTCCACACAAGGGCAGAGATTACGCTGCACACACTTGTTGCCGTCCCAGTAGAGCTGGTCACTGCATTGGCACTTCTTGGCATCGGGGCTGGAGCTGGTGATTCCTTCGCACACATTGCACTTGGTGGGCTCCACTTTTTCCTCGTATTTCTCCTCCTTCACCTCAGCTATAGGTAAAAATATGTATTTAAAGTCAATTGAATTATCCGGCTGAAGTTTTTCAACTACTCACGATATGGCTTAAAGCAACCCAAGGGTTCGATGCGCATGTTTATGTTGCGCTCCCACTTGGCGGGCACAATCTTCAGATACTGCGTCAGGATTGGTTTCTTAAAGTGATGGGTACGCGGCGTTTGCTCGTCCACGTTTGCCTCGAATATACGTGGCTGTCCGTTGGGTGCCAGAACCGTGTTCCAAGTAGGTTTCTTCTTTGAGAACATAACCTTATAGCCAGTCACCCAGCCATCGGAGCCGCCCTTGGTAATAAAACCGGATACATTGCGCGGCTCCAGGAAATCAAATTCGATAAACTCATTGGGCGTATTGGCAAGTGGACGCCATGCCTGGGGTGTGGACAGTTTGAGCAGGTCAAGTAAACGTGGTTTCTTAGCCGATTGGTGCAGCTGCCACAAACTGCTCGCCTGTATCTGTTGCGCATGCATCGCTCCCTTGTCCACGCCCATTTCATCGACACACTCCAGCTCGTAATGCACGGACGGACGCTCTGTGCTTGTGGGCAATGTGGGTGGTGGCAAAGTGACAACTGGCAGCTCACCACAAATCAACAGCTCGACACGCATTGCAATCGATCCATGCCACTTGAGTGGATAAATTCTCAGTGAGCTCGCCTCAATGGGTATCTTGAAGAGTGTCTGCACGGGCTCTCGGGAATCCAATGGTCCATTAAACAACTGCGGCATGTCCGTCTCATCGACCAGATAGTTATAGGCGATGCCATCGTGACTGTGCAGAATCTAAAACATACATAATTATATATTGACTTTTTCAATCGTTAGCAAATTGTTCATTCCACCTTGAAGAGCGTCACATAGTTATTGAACTCGGGGCTGCCAGCCATGATGACTCCATATATGGGCTCCGGATGCTTAAAGTTCAGCTCCAAGTACTGCATCTGATCGTTGATCTGTGGTGACCAGCTGCCGCTGTCAGTCGTTGGCTTCTTGCTCAGACGCGCTTTGTACGGCGCATGCTCTGGAGCCAGCTGGGAGCTAGCATTAAAGATGCTATCCGGCAATGAATCCTGGCCATTTTCAATCATGGGCATGAGACTAAAAAATTTAAAATGAATAAGATAAAGCTATGACAGATATCATCACACATCTTACCGCTCGGGTGCGCAATGCAATGGTGGCGTCAGAGTAATCGGAGCTATAGGTATTATAGGCTCGTAAGTCTCTGCAAAAAAAAGAAACATTGTAGGATCGGCGTTCAATTGATGCTGTCTGCCCACTTACCTTTCGTTGGCTCTGGCACTGGCTCCGGTTTATTGGGCACACACGTGAAGGCATTGTCGATGCACTGGCAAATCTCCAGCTCACCCACAACGGGCTTGTGGGGCTGCACATACTGCTCGTCGTTGTCCATGCACGGGCACTCGTCCGCATGCACGCAGGTGTCTTCATCACGCCAGTACTTGCCCAGCTTGGGGCAGTCCGGACGCAGTTTATCCACACAGCCCGGTTTGCAGTGCTCGCCGTGCTGACACAGGCCGCGTTTACGCAGAATGCTGCCGTAGTAGTGACAAGTGTTCTCACACTGGTTGGCACACTCTGACCAGATCTTGTCGTCGTCACACTGCATAATAGGCTCCTGCTCAGGCTCTGGCTTGCGATTGTCGCAGCTGGGCTTCAGCTCCTGGACAATGCTAATGTGATCGCAATTGAACATAGTGGGATTGAACATCATGAAGTCGCCACACGTCTTCTCCACGTACACCCAGCCGCCATCGACGCCTTTGGGCTGGCAGTGGAGGAACTTATGGCAATCGCCGGGATACTCTTTGTACTCGACCACACCCACATCGCAGCTGGCGCCGATTTGGGGCTTTTCGATTGGCTTAGGCGTCGTGAGCTCCGTTTCGCCATCGCACTGGCAGAACGCGCGCAGCTCGTAGTCATGGCACTTGCCAATGCAACGCAAACCTTCAGTCAGGCTGCAAACAACATTCTCATCCATTTGCTCGGGCGGCTCGTGAGTGCCCTTCACACGGCAGTCTACCTTGGTCATGTACTTCTTGAGACAGGTGCCGTAGATGCTCTCCAGGCGATCGTAGCGCGGCAGCTTCTCCTCATCGTTAAGCCGCACTATCTTCTCTGTGGTATCGGCGTCGTTGTCAAACCAACGTGTCCAGCCTCGCACGCATTTCGTTTGGTTCTGCGTGGCTAACGGTGGTTCGGTGGTACCCTTAATATATGGCGCAGACGTTGCCGGCGTATTGGGTTCATCGCACTTAACGCCGCTACAGATTTCCTTGCGCTTCGAGCATCGGCAAGTGGCACAGGCATCCTGGAACGTTACGTCTCCTTCATAGTAGGTCTTGCCCTCCTTTATCATGCACACAGGCTTACACTCTGCCTTGGGCACGCATTGCCTATAGGTGTCATTCAAGTAGATGAAGCCATCCTCACAGGGCTTAATCTGGCAGCCCTCGACGCAGCTTTCGCGCGTACACATGCGTTCCGCAATGCCCTGGTCCAAGAAATTGTCGCAGGTCTCTATGGCGCAGGCGGGCGTACAGGATTTGTATTCCGAGCAGTGTGGATCGCATTGCATGGCTGAAAAGAAGAAAATATTAACAAATATATTATGATTTATATTTGGAATTCATTGACTTACGGCAGAAATGTTGAGATCGCCAGCGTATGTTGATGCCCTTCTGGGCACAGGCATCTGCATAGGCCGCGACAGCCGTGCACAAGCACTCGCAATCACCGCCCTGATCACAGGCGCACGTGTCGAAGATGCAACGCTTCAGATAACGCTCCAGTGGCACCTCCGCATGGCAGGGCTCGAAAAGCTCTGACTTTAGGGCGCCGCACTTGAGTTGCGCCCACGTTTCACGCTCTGGATGCTGGCGGCAGGCATCGATTGGTGCCACGGGTGCTGCGCAATGTGGCTGCAGTTTCCAGGAGTGACCAAAGAGCATGGCACTTGTTTCCAAGCCCAGTGATGGCGTTTGCATATCATCCTGGCTATTGCCGTTATAATTGCCACACAAGCCGCTGACCCTGTTGCGCCATTCGTTGCCCAATTTGACATAAACACGCGTGCCTTCGTCCCATTTCACTTGTAGTTTCAGTGGAATAACCTCGACAACAACAAATACGCCTGATTTGTAAATGTGGAACGCATTGTGGCCATTGGAATTGACGCTGTCTCGAAGCTCTAATTGGAAAATGGAAATGGCATTAGTATATAAATGTATCGATATTAATATTTACCACTTCTTACTTGCTATCAGTTATATCGATAACGATCAAACAACAAGCTACTCACTTTTAATGGCCGACTTATTGGGATCTACGCTGTAAGCCGAATCCTTACTCAGCAGCAATGATTCCTTTACCCGCCCAGTCAATGCAATTTCTAGCGACTTGGAGCAAGTGACTCCCATTGTTCCACACAGCACATTCTGTATGGTAATGCTGAAGCCATCGCCATTCTCGAAAGCGCCCTTGGAGAGCACATAATCGCAAGCGCCCTGGAAATCAAAGTCTTGGCCATCATAGGTGGTGAAATGCGAGTCACCCCACACGCTGCACGTGGATTCACAGCCATTGTCAGAGCACTTCCAATTGCCGGCCTGGCATACGCACGTATTGCAATCCTCCTTGATCTTATCGCCATCGTCATAGCTCTTGCCAGCATGATGGCAAGAACAGTTCGTGGGCAGGACACAAGCTTGCCGAGATGTGTCGTAGACATAGCCCTCCATGCAGACACAGCCAGGCAGGCAATCTACAGAGTCCGCCACATACTTATCCATATTCTTGCAGGTTTTCGGCTCTTTGGGTGCACACTTGGCGAACTCCGCAAATGGTTGCTTGACACACTTGCTGCGCAGCTCCGACGAGGGTGGATACTTAACATCATCGCCCGGATCAGCATCCTGGCAATCCCAAACGCCATCCGCACAGGTGCAGAGATCAAGGAATTTGCCACCTGGACGCACTTCCTTGTAGCCAGGCCGGAATATCATGCCATCAAAGCTGCAATGGCACTTATGCTTGGGCACACAGATGCCCTGGTCATTGACGTACTCCCCATGTGGACAGCGACAGCCCTCGACACACTCCCGGGTGCAGCTGTTCTTGCCAGGCAAGTCGTCACAAGACAAGGCGCAACCATCGCCACACTCATCAAACACCTGACCCATGGGACACTTGACAGCTAATGAAATCAAAGGAGATGTAGATGCAATGTTATATATTAAGATGAGCTACCTATACTCACCGCATTCTTTTACAGTCATGCGCCAACCAGTTTTGACTCCTTGTCGCATGCATTCGGTGCCGTAAGCAGAGAGAATGGGACAGAAACATTTCTCGGGCTCGTCCTTGCAGGCGCAAGTATCATAAAGACAGTCCTCGTAGAACTTTTCGGGCTCCACCATGAAGTGACACTCCTGGAATATGTCCTGCAATATCCAGTCGCAGTGCTTCTCTGCAATCGCCTTCTTCTCTGGACTCAGGGTACAAGGATGCGGTCCTTGGTGGGTCTCCGCCTGGAATTGACAGGTGTCCTTGGTGCGCCACTTGTCCGCAAATGCCTCAATACCCGTCTCAACATCGCCCTCGGGTGTCAGGAAGTCGTCCTGAGTATTGGAATTGAATGTGCCACACAGACCCTCCGTCTGGCCTCGCCAGCTCGGCGGTGCATCAATATAGACACGCGACACACCATCCCACCAGACGCGTATGCCTCCGGCAAAGTCCACGGTCAGAAACGTAGAGCTAGCGCGTCTTATCAGGACCTCACCGTTGCCCAACATCTTTGGCAGCTTGGCAATGGGCTTGTCATTGATGACCGTCGTTAAACCTTGATCTAGTTTGATTGTGGTCGGAGTACCGTCTCGTAGTACGAATCGCACGGTTACAGACTTAGTACAAGAGGGGTCATCGGGCGCCGCATAGCTGAGTGCCTCGGACACGGCGCCGGAGCAGGCAATGTTCTCCGCCTCCACAGACATGTTGGGTGTCTTCAGCAAATAGTACGAGCACTTGCCCATGAAATCGTATCGCTTGCCATCGAAAGTCTGATAATGAGGATCACCAATAGCGCCGCAACGTGCGCCACACTTATCGTCTGTGCAATTCCATTGCCCGTTCTTGCAGGTGCAAATATTACAGTTCTTCTTGACCGTTGCCTCTGGCTTGAATTCACGTCCACGCAACGAGCAGGGACAGAGCTCTCGAGTGATGCACGCATCCTTGTACTGGACCGTGCCTTCGGGACAGAAGCAGCCCTCGTTGCACTTGTCTTTTGTGGGTGCAGCAGCTGTCAGACCTGATTCACACGTTGGCTCCACATCCGGCCCACAGGCGCGATAGACGCGTCCAAAGCCGCAGCTGATAGCTATTGAAATATTCCATAATGATAAGTAAATGAGATATGATGATGTATACAAACTCTTCACTCACGGCATATTTCCAGATTACGCCAGCCGTGCTCTAATTGAATACCCTTGAACATGCATTCCTTGGCCAGCATGGCAATGGCATCGCAATTACAGCTTTCGGGCTTCTCGCGATTCGCACAGTTGCAATAGTCGGCGATGCAGGTGCGGATGAGTGCGTCATAGTTGAAAGGTTTGATGCAGTCGCTGAGCTTCTCGTTGGCCAGCAAACGCTCACAAACAGTGGCTGCCTTCTGTAGCTTGCTTTGCTCACAGGATTCAATGCCAAATTCCAATTCGGCACTGTTCTCCACTCGGCACATATCACTGTGGTCATCCACACGCCATGTATCGGTGAATGCCTTCACTGTCTCCAGTTTCTTGCCAGTTCGAGACATCAAATCGTTGCGATAATCACCGTCCAGAGAGCCACACAGACCACCCACTTTGCCCCACATGGCGGGACCTGCATGCACGGCCACATACTGGTGATGATCCCAGTCGAGCTTGAGCCCGATTGATTCCAGATCAATTTGAACATGCTGCGCCACTGGCATCACCTTCATGCCCATTACCTGAACGGGTATGGGCAACTGTTTGTTGGGCGTGGACAAGCGTATGGTGCCATCTATAAAGCAAGTGAAAATCATTTCAATTCAGAGTTCTTGTAAAATGCTACTCACTTAAGTTCTCCAGGACATAAAGCACCGATTGCCATTGAATCTTCAGTGCGTGCGCACAACCATAGCCAGAGCCATAGGGACATGCCTTCAGCGTTACATCAAAAGTGCCAGACACTTTGTCCAGGATCAAGGTATGGGAACAGGACAAAGGTGCTCTAACCGTAAAATGAAATTATAGCGGCAATAAGAACAAACAGCCGATTAATATTGCTATCTCAGCTATCGCAATACACTCATTTGCTTAGGTTATCGATATTGCAAGTACTTATCGTGGCCAATCGGCTAATCACTCTTAAGCCTATTTAAATTTACTCATTAACTTAAACTAATCGATATGTACGTACTTGAAAACCAAGCCATCGAAAGTTTTTATATTGATGCCACCCCAGGTGGTGCACATCGCTTGCCTTGGCGACTGATCGATGACCACATCCATCTCGCCGCTCATGTATAGGGAGTAACTGCTGAGAGTTGACTGTGTTTCTTCCGATGACCACCATTCCTGCACAGTAGATAAAGCATGAGGTGCTGCACGATCATTTCTAATATCGACCTACGCTACGACGTTCCAGATCCTTGTACTTGGCCAGCAGCGCCAACAGAATCTCCCGTTGACTTCTCAGCTCCGAGGTAATCTCCCCGCTAAAGGCGCCATGATACGTGCGGCCCGGCTGTTGCATATGAGTCACTTGCACGCTGCCCGATCGAATGGTATATCCAGGAGCTGTGCATTTAAATATAATATTAAATTTATTAAACTTCTTTTTATTATAGTTGAAGGAGAGACTTACGGAAAATGCACTTTGGCAATGGCGCAGGCAAATAAACACCATCCCGATAACTGCACTTATACTCCATGTCGAGGCGCCCTTGCACCTGCAGACCCTTCACCTGTGGACAGCTAAAGGTGCAGCGTGCCTCCTCCATGTCGTAGGCGCACTTATAGTTGCCATTGAAATGCGTATTGGTTACATTGCAACTGGAAATGCCTGATATACAAATTATAAGTATTCAAATTAATTTAAGAATATCTGGATTTATGCTCACTGTACTGGCAATATGAGCCCCGATGCATCTTGGAGCACTGGCAGATGTTGAAGCTGATGCACTGTCCACCGTTCTCGCATGCCGGCGAGCAGGTTGCTGAAGATATGGAAGGTCAGCTTACATAATATAACTGGAATATGCTGTTCACTTACGGCCACAGTCTGGCATCTTGGCAAGGCCAGTTTTGGAATGCACCCACTGACCATAGCGGCATTCGATGTTGGCGATGCTGCTGCCGTCCGGGAACTGAAAGCCTCGCATGCATTGAGCATTACAAATACTAACAGAAAATATTATATTCTATATATATATTGGTTGATATAGCCCACTCAACTCACTTATTTTTGCAGGACACCTTGGAATTCTTGGGCACTGGCGGCTTGGCGGCACACACGGACTTCTTGTGCTGGCATAACGGGCCTGAATAGTTCTCCGGACACTGGCATATGCCTGCTTGTAGGCAGATGCCATTGTTCTCGCATGGCGGAAGGCACACAGCCTGACAAGGCGGCACTCGAGTAAAGTCCGAGTTGACTATTATCCAGCCATCGTTGCTGCAAAAAAGTTCCAGGGATTTTGTGTCCTGGGAAAACGTGTAACCATCCGGGCAATACACTTGACACCTACCCTTGCCATCGCATTGGGATAGCACATTTTGTGGCAATAGAAACTCTGCGCATTTGCTATACGCTCTCAACGATTGAGCGGTATTTCCATAAAAGTTGCCTTTCACACTGGGGAATTACGTGATATATGATATACAAACTATATAAATAATCTGAGAAATTTTACCCTTTTCCCAAGCCGAATATGCCAAGAGCATTGTTGAAGAAGTTTGCACTGCATGCAGAGAGTTTTCAATTTATATATATGCTCCAATATAACTGCTTTGACTATACTACTCACTTGGAGGTCTTCAGCCTGCCCTTAATAGGAAGCAGATTTCCACCAAACTCAACGCCTGCAGCCTGGGCATCTTTGTAGTTGTTGGTATAGAGGCCACTAAAGGTTAATATTTGATATCAATATTACATACATATATATATATTCCTACAATAATTTCATATATTGCGCACCTCACAGCAGGCGCCTTGCGAAATCCAAAATCGAAATGACGTTCCTGGCGTTCCTTATTATCAACATCCGGAGCCGACTGAGCCAGGGGACTATCAAGTAGCGAATACAGTGCCCAAAGGCATTCAATTAGATAAAATATAAATTCAAATACGAAATATGTTTTCGCTAAACAACATGATTTTATCTAAGAAAAAAAAAATTGCGTAGCAAAAGCGGAAGTCGCTTGAAATTCCAGAAATATATTTTGATGATTTATAAAAGTTAAATATAGTATATAGAATAGAATTATATGCTTATATGGTATATAGTATACATATACATATATTGAAAGAACATTTCACTTTTATATTATTTTTATTTTAGATCAAGCATTTTCTGTTGTATAGGAAAAGCTTCAAGTTTATTACACATGTTTAATGTAATTTAATACATTCTATTGTACTTTACACACAATTCATATTCCTTCACTCACTCTATATCTTGATCATCATCATCAGACATAATTATATCGCCTTCTTCGGCGCACACTTGGTTGAGAATTAGCAACCATGCTAAGAAATAAATGTATTTGGATGCCATTTTATGGCAGGCACAAATATTTTTTTATTTGTATTGCATGTATCACTGGTAATCCGTTTTATCCTTGATTTTGAGGTATTCAATATTCGTTGTCCGCTATCCTGCGAATCCTTGTCGATTCACTGCGCAATTAAACACTTCACTATTTTTTTCACTTTAGCACATATTCACAATTAGAACCCGTTAGTCGAGGCGACCGCGCGAACGCAACTAATTAAGCACTGGATTCGCAGCGCCTTTTATAGGCCCCAAACATAAGCCCCACTCCATTTTGTTTTTAGTTTTAATCACTGTTTTTGTGCTTCCTAAAGTCAACGTTAAATATGCTGATTTCTGTGTAGTTCGCATTTCAAACTCACTTTTTTCTCGCCTTATCGCCGCTAAATGTGCCAAGTTGAAGCTGGGAGTGCAATTCAGCAACTTGGAAGCGATAAAACGAATTCTCGCATTCCAAGATATTATGAAACTGAACTAATGAATATGCCAAGGTTAAGTTTATAAATAAATTACATAAGCGAAACTCAAATCAGAAGTTACGTCGCCATTTAGCTTTATCTGTATGCAAAACATGAATGAATTAAATAATCTGTGCGTATTTTTCATGAAGTTAAACCTTCTAGTTAAATTCATAATCAAACTGCCGAAAACTAACCGCGCAATTTCCTGGTAACGGCTAATAGTGTCAATTACCTATCAATGACAACACTGCTTATCGATTTCAACCGATATTTTTTCTGCATAGTGCTGCCCATAAAAACAGTGATTAGGAACATTTCATTTAAATATATCAATTAAAATTCGAATATATATGTAATTAATTTCATTTATTTGCTTAGCAACTAATATATATATTTTGTAGAACAATTTGAAAGCACAGTTTATCACGGGAAATACCAGTCACCAAAATGATATTTTCTACTTGTTCACAATCTGTTCAGTTCTCGAAGCAAAATTTTGGCGACGGGATGTTGAGAAAACAAAACTTCCAAACTTAAGATAAATATAACTATATTATATATACATATATTATATACATCTGTTTGCTACTGCTGATTCGTATAAGGTTCAATATCTCGCTGCTGACGCATGGCCTCGGTTTCAGCTCCCACAGCGCAAGCTAGCAGAGAATTCACCGTTTGCTCTTCGCCCGCTTTATACACATAGCCATTCGCTTTGTCAATGTGATTGCGCAGCCGGAGCATGCTGTCTGTACTAAAAGCATCCAGCAGTTTAAAGGAAACCAGCGCATAATCCTCCACCAGGGAGCAAATAGCCTCGTTGAGCTTCTGATATTTGCGCATTGTGGGATCATCATCTAGTTTCTCCAGTAAATACTTCAGATCAAGCACATCCGTGTAGTAATCAACGTTGAAGTGAAGCTTCGATTCATGTTTACGAAGCAGATCCGCCTTTGACAACACATTCACATGCGGCAAACTCATTCGCATCATCGTATTCAGCGCCATCAGCAACGTGGCTATGAATTTAGCTGGCTCTGAGCAGTAATGCGAATCGATGAGATTAACTGTCACCAAGTTGTAGCGCTCCCGTTCCAAGCGCTCAAAAACTCGCGCCATGGCAGTGTGGTGTGTGTAGAGCTCCACTTGACCAGGACAGTCAAAGAGAAAGTAATTGTGGGTTGCACTCTGTTTTCTCAGTGCCGGCAGCAGCCAATCTTCGAAATGCTCTTCCAGGTACTCGGCGCAATGCATGAGTGCGCCGTTGGGTCCCAGTTGCATGTGCTCCATGCAATCTTCCACCGTAATCAGCTCCATTACGTTGACTACCGGTTGATAGGACATGTTGTCGTTGCCTGGATCCAAATTGACGACACCCACTTGCCGACCCAACTCCTTATAGAATTTATACGCTTCGTTGCAGTACGTTGTCTTGCCAGAACCAGGTGGACCTATAATTAATTGGCCATAACGTGGATTTTCTACTCTCGGTTGAACGCGTTGCAGCATTTTGTGTTTATTTATTATTGTTGTGATTAGTGTGGCCAAGTAGAAATATAAAAAAATAACCCAATAGGAGCCACATGATGGTCACTTTAAAAAATCGATGTCAGAATGCAGAGATACTCATTATGGCACTGTTATTCACAAACATTCACCATAAAATCAACCCACCCGATAATTACAGCTGATAATAAAAAACATATCGACTATTTCGATTAATTAATATGGCGGTCTTTGATTAAAAGTACTTAACAAATAAACATACTTTTTATTAAAAATACATATAAGAGACTAAAATTTTAGATAGATAAATACATTTATTAATACTGATGCATAATTTGAGTAAATTTTAAATCTATATGAATTATTATATAGGGCTAAAATTTAAATAAATAAATGCTCCAATGGGTATTACATACATATGAATTATTAAAAAATGTAGCGTGCATTATTTGATTATATTGAGAGTGCACTAAAAACGAGAGTCTTGGTAAATCACTTGAGTGCATCATTGGCTGCTGCTGCCGCTTCTTATGCTGTTTACTTGGCTGCGCCTTCAATTGACTCCTTTTGCCCGTTGTTCTTCTGGACAAAGAGATCGGATGGCCCGACGTGTTTAATCGGTATGATGCGTTCGGCTCCCTCAACTTTGGGATTTAAGGGGGGCACCGTTATAGTCAAAACTCCTTCGTCAGTTAAAGTTGACGCGATAGCGTCTGCATTGTACTCCTTGGGTAAGGGGTAGCGACGCACAAAATGGCGATAGACGTGTCCGTGTTCGTCTTCGCGTTCCTCGTGTTTCCCCTCAACGATGACGCAATTATCCACCAGCTTGACGCTTAGCTCACCTGGCTCGAACAGCCCCACATCAAGATGCACTTGATAATTGCCTTCTTTGTCCTGGCCAGTGGATCGGGTGTTGCCTATTTCGCCACTGTGCTTCTGGGCCACCAGATGACGAGCATGTGCACCCAACTGGGCAATCATACCCAATGTATGCAAATCCAGGGGATCGTGATGCCGCGAATGCAGCCGACGATACATGCGGTTGGGGAACATGTCGTGGCCATAGAAAATGGATTCAGGGCCATCCAAATTCAGCACAAATGGAATGTCTGGCATTTTTCTTCTTTTTTCGCTTGAAATCAATTCACAAATTGAGAATCTGTATCTGGTGGAGGTTCACTGAACCCAGCTGCTTTCCGTGTGTAGGTGAGGGGTTGATTGTTTAGCGAAGGTTTTATTGGGCTAATGCTCCAATCACAACTCAACTCGAATGTCGCGACGCAAATGTGAAGTTGCTGAGAACAGAGTTGACTTTTATACCCAAGCCAGGAAAAGCTCTGTTGTTGGGAATTTTCTGGACTGAATGCAGTTATTCAAGCTTTTTGGAGCGAACACAACTGAGTTGATTGCGGCGAAATCGCGAAGTTCTAGGCCGCAGAACCGGCACTTGAAAAAGCTTGGATACTGGAAGCAACAATTGGGAATTTATTTAACTTGAGCTTTGAGAGCAAACAAGTGAGTGAAGTTCTTCATGGAAAAGCTTTGGGAATTGTCTGGATTCAATGCAATTTTTTCAACGTCGAGGTCGAACTTTGAGAGCGCGCCAAAAAATACAAACACAAACCGCAGACACCCTTTGCTAGAATTTAAACTCGATACATTTTGCAAATAGTAAACAGCCAGCAACTGCTGCTGGCGTCTGTCTGTAAAACAAAACATTTAACGCTATTCGCATTGAAGCAGCGTCTGAGGTGAAATTCGATGATTGGCCGGTGGCGGTTGTCGCCAGCGCTAAGCCACAAAGCGACAACAACAATGAAAACCGGCTACAGGTTAGATTTCGATTAACAATCCGAATCTGAGTCCAGCTGCGGTTGCTTTATTGTAGCTGAAGCATGCGGCTGATAAACATTAATATTGGCGCTGCCAACGCCGCCGTCGCTGTCGCTGTCGACGCTTTCGTCATCGTCTTGACAGTAGCTTCGCTCTTGCCCATTATAAGTGCCAACGATTCGTCAAACAGAGAACTTAGTGATCCGTCAGCAATCAAACCAGGTGAAAGCACTATTTCGAGTGCTGCTAATTTGCATATTAATCAAGCAAAATAATGGACGCTACATACGAACAAGTCAAAGATGTGCCCAACCATCCAGAGATCTACCTGATCGATGTGCGCAATCCGGAGGAGTTGACGGCAACGGGCAGCATCCCCTCCAGCCTCAATGTGCCCTGTGTGTATAAAATTAAGCTAAATACTTTTTGATTATTATATTTATATTTCTAATGGCTTTCAGTGCCCGAACTGGAGGCCGCATTGAAGTCCGACTCGGAGGAGTTCGAAAAGAAATATGGACGAGCAAAGCCGGCGAATGATGCAAATATCATATTCACCTGTCGCTCGGGCAGACGTGCTCAGGAAGCTACAGAGATCGCCAAGGCTGTGGGCTTTACCAAGTGGGTTTCTCCTTCCCCCCGGTCTGGAACGTTATCTATATATTAATATTCATATTTTACTCACAGCTTGAGCGTCTATCGTGGCTCCTGGCTGGAGTGGGCCGAGAAGGAAGGTCTTCCGCAGTGAGATCTAAAATGCAAAACATTCCACTCTGCACTTACTCTTTGGCTTCTAATATAATTTAATTCAAATTTACTTATACATGATATACAATTATTTAAATAAACAATATACATATACGGTTGCGGAATAAATTTGATTTTAATGCAATAATTGCTTGTATGTATGTATATAAATTCTATATATAAACAAGTTTAACACGCACGTTGAAAATGGGTTAGACGCAAGAATATAAGAGATGTAGGTAATTGTGAGAGGAGGTGGAAGCTACGCCTTTAATATACATACATAATTATTATTTTGACAAGATAAAATCTAATCTTTTTCACGCGCAGCTTATATCATAATTATTTTAAAGAGCAGACCCTTTTACTACGCCCATGCCCCATGCCTCACACACACACATGTAAGCAATCTCATTTTGCTGAGAACACACACCGGTGTATACTCTCAATAAACCACTCTCACTGCCCTCCCTCTCTCACTTTTTCTCATTCTCTTTCTTATTTTTTGAACTGACCTACCGCACTGGTGTTTGTAAATAAAAACTGCTGCGCTTTGGTAAATTTCTTGAAACTTCCATTGTTGAGCAACAATTAAAAGAAATGAAAAGTATTTTTACTTTACATGCAATAGTATATAGCATGCCCTCAACAAATACTATCTATGTAAATGCCAGCCGTATAAGAATATTCACAATTGCATCAGCTGCCAAGTCGGGAGAGTGCGAGAACATTCTCGAATGCGTTGACATTTCCTATAAAAGGCAGCCGGCATTTTCAGCTCTCCACATTTGAACAAAGTACGTCAAAGTGAACACAACTGCCGACAAGCAGTAGAAAGCTAAAAAGAGAGAATTTCACAAGTGATTAAAGTTATTACAAATCAAGCAATTTCAACAAAGATGCGTTCGTTACCCATGTTTCTACGTATGGCCGAGGAGCTGACCAGATTGCCGCGTGTGTCGCCGTTCCAGGCCTTTTTCCACGAGCCGCAGATGTGGACAGGCTTGACTGTGCCTCGCAATTGGCAGCAGATAGCACGCACACAGGAGCAGCAGTTTACACCGGCAGCCACCATTGGCAAGAACGGCTACCAGGTGTCACTGGATGTCAGCGAATTCAAGCCCAACGAACTGACAGTGAAGACCGTCAACAACAGCGTCGTCATCGAGGGAAAGTCTGAGCAGGAGGAGGATGCACAAGGTGGCTACTATTCCCGTCACTTCCTGCGTCGCTTCACTCTGCCCGAGGGCTACGAGGCAGAGAAGACAACGTCCAGCCTGAGCAGCGATGGTGTTCTCACCATCAGTGTACCCAATCCGCCAGCTGTTGAGGCGGCGCTCCAGGAACGCATTGTGCCCATACAACAAACGGGACCAGCTGAACTGAATGTAAAGCCAAATCCTCCATTGGATCAACCTGCTGAAAAGGAGCAGGAGAAGAAGGAACAGTGAATCCTATACTATAAGCTAATCTAGTCCCTCAATAATAGCTGTAGAATTAGTATTTACATAAATAAAAAATAAAAAACACATCAACAAATCAAATACACTTTCGTTTTATTACGCTTGGCAGCCGCCGCATGCACTCGGCGCCCCAAAAACGCCCGCCCCGCCCCTTGGGCCGACGGCCGGTTCCTTGATGACGTCCACTTGACTCGCGTCCAATATTATTGCATTTTGCAGTTGCCGTTAGACACGCTTGTGTCTTGTTTGTTGGCCTTCGCGCATCGGGCAAATGATTCATCAGCCATCCGCATCCGGCGCAGCCATCGCACGAGGCCACTTGGTCGTTGTCGTCGTCTCTGACTTCGTGGCCTCTGTCTGGGGCAGGCTATAAAAGCGCCGACAGCACCATCAACAAATTTTATAAGCATTCGAGACGAGTAAGCTAGTAGAAATGACTTTGGTGCCGACCACGTATCGCGATCTGTCCCGGGAATTGGATCGACCACGTCCACTCTATCAGCCATATGACTTCCAGCTGTACCCGTACCTATGGGACGATCCGCGCATCTGGTGGCCCGCCAACAGCAGCAGCAGCGACTACTTGCGCCCTTTGGATGAGCTGGTGAGCAGGCGAGTGCGCAACCAGCTAATACAATCGACGCCCTACGACTGGTCATATCCCATGCGCTGGGACAACTACTACTCCGGCGAGCGGGTGCATGCGGATGAGAAGGGCTTTCGCATTGACATCGACGTGCGCCAGTTCCGGCCGCACGAGATTGTGGTGAAGACCAACGACGACTACATCATTGTGCAAGGCAACCACAACAAGCGCAGCGAGGGCGCCAATGGCTACGTAGAGCGACATTTTGTGCGCAAGTATCTGCTCCCGCGTGGCTACAATGCCAACGAAGTCATCTCCGACATCTCCTCGGATGGCATTCTCACCATCAAGGCGCCGCCGCCGCCACCATCCAAATACTATACGCCCAGCGAACGTCTTGTCCGCGTTCATGAAACAGGAAAACTAGCGCTGCCCTGGAAGTAGCTGCGCCCCCTCTTCAGCTGCTGACATCTTACATCTTTATAGCCTCTTTCGCATCATTGGGAAATATTCAAATTCAAGGTGAACTATTTATGGCCACCGCGTTGCATCGAGAATTTTAATTTTATTTTAAGTACACAAATACAGAAAATGCTTGATGCAATCTTAAATGCGCAATAAATTGAATTTTACAAGTCTTCATTGGAACAGATCAGTTATAAAACACAACGTCTAGAGTTACCAACGCTGGCATTTTTAGGGATTTTCTTGCTGTTTTGGTTCTTCTTCGTAGATTTTGCCAGAACCAAGTACTAAGTGAATTTACCCAACACGAAAGTCTAAAATACGTTTTGCAGTACTGCTCAACGACATAAACTTTATTAAACCCCAGCTAAAATGCGAAACTAAAAATAAATAACTAAAAATTTTTAGTTTTTAAATGTGTTTTATATTTTCGCCTTCCGGAATTATTCCGAAAAACAATTTCTTTTCTTCAGTTGGAACTATTTTATATTATAATTATTAGTCTTCTGTTCATTAACATATATGATCTAATAAATACATTAGAGATTTTTGGTGAGGAATGAGGAATGATGACACAGGTTGTGAGGCTGTTCTAGCTTCTAGTTGCCAGCGTCCAAATTCTATTTTCCATTGCTAGCATTCTTCTCCTTCTTGTCCTTCTCGTTCTCCTTCGACTCGTCCTCGTTGCGCTTGACGTTCAGATGAGCAGGGCCCACTTGCTGAATTTGAATCACACGCTCCTTGGACTTGTCCTCGATGGGTTGTGGCTTTGGTACACTCACAGTAAGTACGCCATCGGACGATAGTGAGGAGACGACCTTATCTCCGTCGTAGCCCTTTGGTAGAGCATAGCGGCGCACGAAATGGCGCGAGATGTAGCCATGGTCGTCTTCGCGTTCCTCGTGTTTGCCCTCGACGACAACGCAGTTGTCCACTACTTTGACGCTCAGTTCGTTGGGAGTGAACTGAGTGACATCCATGCACACCTGGAATCCGTCTTTGCCCACTTGCGAGAGGGGCCAGTGCCAGCCATCTCCAGATCCATTTGCGGACTTGGCCAAGTCACGCCTGCGACGGCCGGCCAAAATCTCTCCGACCGTCGAAGCTGGATAGTCTGGGAAACTCCAGGGGCTCAACAGCAGCTGACGAGTAGTCTTAGGTTGCAGCTGAATTGGATGAATTCCCAATCCGTAATCGTAGAGGGGAGTGCGAGGCTCCTGTAGCTCGTTCACCAAAGAAATAAGTTGAGATAGCGACATCTTTCTTGTTATTTATCCACGTATCACTTTTGCAAACGACTAAAGTAGTTTTAAAGTGGTTTACTTGTTTTTTTTTTTTTTTTTTTGTTAGGGCTGTGAAGCTCTTCACTTGATGATTATTATTTATCAACTGAAGCAATGAACTCAGCCAGCGGCCTTTTATAGCCGGCTGAGTGATTTTCTAGAAGCATCGAGCTTTTACGAGTGTGTGTTCGAATCAGAGAAACAGAGCGAGAAACATCGCGTGCTTGCTAGAGTATTCGTGTGTGTCACGAATACGGTAACCAAAAAGAGAATCGAATATACGAGAGAAAATGTGTTAATATTGTGTGTGTGAGAATGAGAGAAAATGTCAGACTGTGCAAAAAGTCAAACAAAATGACTAAAACAATTAAAACCGGCAACTTCGGGACTTCTTTCCTGACTCTTTTTTTTATACTTTTTTTAATAAAAAGAGAAGGTAGACATGTACATACATACAGACATGCATACATTCATATGTACATACATACATACATCAGATGTGCACACGCATTTGTACATACGCAGCCATATACATATGTACATACATAGATACATATGCGGATGTAAATATGTACATATGTACGTACATACATATGTTTATATGTATGTATGCTTGCGATTTTATTTTTATGCATACATGTACTATGTATGTATGTATGTATTTTCAAATTGCATTTGAGGGAAACCTAAAAGTTGCATTTAAAATACATTTGGATACATACATATGTATGTACATGTGTGTGTATTCCCAATAATACTTGTATTCATACATATGTATGTATGTATGTATGTACATATGTATATACGATTGGCTGTACTTTCGAGAAACTAAATTATCGCGACATGCCCAAAAATGTGCCTATGTCCAACAATACATTTAGTATACATATGTATGTACATACATATGTATGTAAATATACATATGTACATGAGCATACTTTTGCATACCCATCTACATACATACATATGTATATGTATGTATGTATATATATGTACATATATGAATATGTATCTATGTGCTATGTACTAAGAGCACATGCATACATACAATGTACATATTTATGTACACACGATGTTAAAAAAAGTACCCAACTTACGTACATACATACACACATACATGCATATCGACATGCGTATGTACATATGGATATGCCTATTTGTCACTGTCAACATTATTCTTTGAACAATAGTAATATTCCCATTTCCAATAATATTCAAGCCGAATTTAATTTTAAATTAATTTTATTGGTTTCTCACAGTAAACATAAATGCGAATACATATGGTTCGAGTGTTGCCGTTGCTCTTTTAAATGTCATGAAATTAGATTTACATGAGTGGATGAAAATACGAATTACATTACATGTACATAGCTAACAAAATGGAATTTTTACATTTCGAATGGATACATTTCGATACCTTATAGCTAAATGTGACGTACTTTGTGATGTCTTTGCGTGTGTTTGTGTATGTGTGTGTTTATGTGTGTATGTGTATGATTTTAGTCTTGCACTCTCCGAACAGTGTGGCAACACTCAGATTTCGACTAAATTTCTTCTCCCTCGACGTTCCTCTTCTATTTTCCTGTCTCCATTTTCTCGCTTCCATTTTCGCTCTTGCCTTTGCCGTCGGCAGCGCCCTCTGGCGCCTTGACGCTGAGGTGTGCAGGGCCGGTTTGTTGGATTTGAACAATGCGTTCTTTTTTGGCCTGCTCCTTGCTAGGTGGCGGAGGCGCCTTCAGAGTCAGCACACCATCTGAGGAAACTGTCGACACCACATCGTTGCCATCATAGTCCTTGGGTAAGGTGTACTTGCGCACAAAGTGGCGCTGGATCAAGCCATGTCCATCCTCACGCTCTTCGTGCTTTCCCTCGACGATAATGGTTTTGTCCTGAACCTTAACAGACAGCTCGCTGGGCTTAAACTGCGCCACATCCATGCACACCTGGAATCCATCTTTTCCAACAGTGGGCAGCAGTGAATTCTGCCCAGCGGAGGCTCGACGACGTGCGGGCAACAACTGATGGCTTCTCTCGTAAGGTGAGAAGTGAGAGCGGCGACGATGCAAGTGATGTGGTATCACCAGACGTGGACGGTGGAACAACTCGTTTACATGCAGCCCGAAGCCGAAATCGTCGTCCAAGAAATGGTCCCAGTCGTTGTAGGCGCTATCTAGATCGCGAGCCAGACTTAATAGTGGAACAATTGACATTTTTACTCTTTCACTTTTTTTTAGCTTGGTAAATAATTGAAACTTTTTTTGATTGCTTCTGCGCAGCAGACGTGTTTTAAACGACGGTTTGAATAGAATTGAAGAGGCGCAAGGAACGCAGCGGGTTTTTATACCGACGCCAAACTGACTCACGCACACAGAGATAACATTTGACGATTGTTCTGGTTCGCTCTTGAATTTGCTCGCTCTTTCTGTCGGCAAGTATGTCTGTACGTATGTGCGTGTATTTGTGTGCCAGCCGGCATTTTTTTTGTTTGCTCTCTTTCCCATAAATAAAATTCTACCAGTTTCTTGAAATTTCTGTACATATGTATGTACATATGCTTACATATGAATGTACATATGTATGTATATACATACATATATACATATGTATGCATGTACTATGTGCATATATGTATGTATGTATGTACGATATTTTAAGTATTTCTTTATATAAAGCGCCTGCTTTTTAAAATTCGTATAGCATTTTGCTAAAATGTTAAAGTAAATTTAGCGAACCACTGGCAGAAAAACGCATCCACTCAGACGTCAACGTTGCCATTTTGCAAGTACATTGAACTTGCAGTCTGTTTGCCGAGACCGGTTTGTTTGTCATTCTTTATCCTCGTTTTCTTTTCTCTGCATTTGCAATCAATACACACATACATATATGTATATACATACATATGTATGTATGCACGTCACTCATGTAGATGTATCTGTGTGTAAATATAAATTCTCTTTTAAGTTGCACATGCATTTAAGGGAAACTCGCAAGCTTTTAACTCAAGCAGCTACATAAATGCAGCATTATGCTACTATTGAGCTTTTCCTGCATACATACATATGTATGTATATTTAAATACATGTATGTACATAAAACATTGACTCGAATGGGAGTTGAGAGTAGCGATGTCATAAAGTTCCCTGAAAAATTCGAATTCTCCCAAATAAAATTTGCCGAACAATTCTCACGTACACACCAATGTATGTATGTACATATGTACATACATTATATGCATATGCATGTATACAAGTTGTGTACACGATTGCTTTTAATGTTCATGTGTATGTAACATCTTTGTCATTCTGTATATCAATACATGGAGACTGTTTGTATGCATATGTATGTATGTATGCATACATCTGCTTCTGCCCATAATAAAAAGTCATTAAATTTATGGAAAATTAAAATTTTTTATTTCGAAAAAGTTATATATAAGGCTTAGGTAAAGGAAACATATTATAGATATATAGTACATACATACTTATGTATGCATGCATATATATGGCATATGTGCTAATAGGTTAAATACATAGTATATGCATATCAAACAAATACATATTGACTTCCATAATTGATTATAATAATAATGTGATCTACACACTAAAAATGAGTTAACTTATGAGATGCTCAGTTCATTTCTCGGCTTTGGCTTCTTGCTCTGGCTGCTCCTTAGCGTTCTCCTTCACGTTGAGATGGGCAGGTCCCACCTGCTGGATCTGGACAACACGAGGATTGCTCTTATCTTCGATGGCCGCTGGCTTCGGCACGCTGACAGTGAGCACACCGTCAGAGGATAAGGTGGAAGTTACTTTGTCGGCCTCATAACCATCGGGCAGAGCGTAGCGGCGCACAAAGTGACGAGTGATGAAACCATGATCGTCCTCTCTCTCCTCATGCTTGCCTTCGACGACAACCGAGTTGTCCACAACTTTGACGTTCAATTCGCTGGGCTTGAACTGTTGGACGTCCATGCACACCTGGAAGCCATCCTTGCCAATCTTGGATACTGGACCAATGCTACCCACTTGTTTCTCCAACTGGCGCAGCTGCTGGTCAAGAGGCACTGCAGCCAATGCCAGGAGCGGATTACGGTTTTGGCGCTGCCAGTAGTAAGGAGTGTCGTAGAATGGCACCATCGACAGACGGTTGAGATCGTCAGCCAAGCTCAAAAGAAGTGGTAGGTTTGCCATGTTTTCTCTTTTTCAATAATACTTGATAACTTCTGTAGAAAAAATTATTTGTGCTTTTGTTTCTTGTCGTTCCTTGCAGGAAGGATTTTCGCTGAGTTTTTGTTGCTTGTTGCTTTGCTTTTTCAAAGTAAACTGATGACGGGAACGAAATGCGTCGCGTATTTATAGCAGCTCGGTGGTGGCTCTCGATTACGCGCGCGCTGGTGCGTGCGAGAGAGATAGCAGGTTTGGGCACGCCAAGGAAACTTCTGGCTCTGGGTAAAGTTGAATAATTTTGCCAATGTTCTGGAAAGCGCTCGAATGTGTGTATGTACGTGATGCTTGTAGATATGTATATACAAATATACATACATATATATGTATGTAAGTATATAAATTTTATATATTCATTGCAGCATTATCTAGCAACGAAAGTGAGAGTGTTTCGCTGAGATAGCAACAGCAGCAGTTAAAGAGCGAGTAAAGTGATAACAGAAAAAATAAACAAACAATAACATTGCATATAGAAGAATGTTCTGTAACTTTCCAGATAATGTACATATCTAGAAAATTTGTTAATTAATACATACATACATACATAGATACAGACATTTTCATTTACTCTTAAATTTATTTGTTTATGTTTGACTGTGGACTTTTTTTGCATTTGTTTGCAGCGCAATAAATAAATGGCAATTTTACCATATTTTATGTATGTATGTATGTACATACCTATATATACAATTTACATATGCATTTATAGGTACAAAATGCAGGTATGTATGTATGTATGAACATATTAATGGTTTGATGTATTTCAATTAAGAAAGTAGTATAGAAAGACGAAAAATTAAAGATGACAAAGCAAAAGTAACATTTTGTCTTTGTCTCTATCTCTTCGTTTCTCTACGCAAGCATACACAAATGTATGTATGTATGTACAGTTGTATACACATTTGTATATATGGATGTATTTGGAAATATGGATGTATGCATTTACTTATTATATATTGATGTATGTACATACATAGAAAAGTACATGAATTATTTTTTTACATCCATATGTACCTACATATTTATGTACATAAGCATGTATGTATGTAAGTAAATTCTTTTTCTAGAATGTACATATGTACATACATATGTATATCGGATAAGTAAATTAAGCAAGAGCATACAAATGAAGTGTTTTATATAGAGCCATATTTATATGTATGTAAATATATATATACATATATGTATATATATATATATATGTACATACATATACGCACATACGTACATACATATACTCTACGTTTACGTACATACATATGTATGTATGTACGTAAATTTCTATCAGCCTATGAATTTTGATGACAGCGATGGCTCTGTCTACATACACACATACATACATATGTACATATTTATGTATGTATGCACATACGTGTAGACATCTGCAAATATATAATAGTACGAGCATATACATACATATGTGCAAATTCATATATACATACATATATACATATGTATGTATGTATGTATTCATTGATGGGCAGCTCCAGCTTTGTTGCCAGCCCCTTATTTTGTTTGTCGTTTTCACTATTGCACAAGTCTCCAAACTAGTGTCTGGCTCTTGTCTAGAAATTGCTTGCATGTGTAACAAATTTTATACACACACACGTATACGTGTGTATGTTTTATGCATGTATTCAAGTGAGTACATCAGCTTTTGTTGCTGCATACGATTGCAATCTATAATATATATACATATGTATAAATAAGTGTATACACACAGCTTCGCTAAGGGGCAATGCGCATGTTTTGCGCCTACCCCACTGTCGGCTGTTGCCCCCTTCGACTTAATTCCATTATCAACAAATTTTCAGTTGCCGGTTGGCCTTCCAGACCACAAACACAAATGCACACGCCGGCAATGTGTCTGTGTGAGTGAGTGGAGAGAAGCAAAACCAGCTGTTGTTGTAGTTGCTATCATCGCGCCGGTTCGGCAACCGGCCTGTGGCACGATACGTTTTTGCGGCCTCTCAGCTGTTTAGCTGTTTGCCGGCTGAGCGCAGGGAATTCAGCTGCAACATGGCTACTTTACATGCTCGTGTCTTCATTTATATGCATACATGCATATGTAGTAAGTAAATGGAAGTGTATTTGTGGACAAACGTTTATGTGTATATATGTATGTGTACATATGTTCGTGTATGCATAAATAGTACTCATATGTATATACATACATACATATATTGCCGTGGCAACTCATGCCCAGAGCCGAGGCGTAGGTCGAGAGGCTGGAGCCGGTTTTCAAGTTGTGCCGGCTTGTGTATGTTTCTCCATCGTTTGCGGCCTGGAATACTTTCTTTGTTCTCGCAACCGGAAAATTGCCAACTTCGTATTGCGAAAAAGTAGACACATAGAAACGTACATACATAGTATATGACTGTATACATCTGTGTGCCTATATATGTATGTATGTATGTATGTATATGTGCGTGTGCGTGTGCGTAAGTCTCTGATAAGCAATACTTTTGGATCTTATTTCGAGGATGGTCGTCGCCAGGTTTAATTCTATCGATTTTTTGCCAAAACTGTGCAAATAAACAAAGATTGCACATGGGAAACGTTGGCCCAGCCTCACTTTGCATAAGCCGACGATGATGACGACGTCGACGTTTACGCCGACACCACAACTCGGCGACGGCAACAACGACGATGTTGGATACGAGCCGGCATTCGTAGTCGCTGCTGCAGCACGCTTCCAGGCCAGACATTTGCTTTCCATTCAGCGCTGCACAGCCGTTTAAAAGGTTGAACATTCAGCCATAAGAGCTCAAACGCAATCCAGTTAGAAGCCGGAACGGATCGTACGCGGAACGGTAACAGCAGATTGGAGATACTTAGTGCTCTAGTGTCCAGTGCCAAGTGCCCATTGCCAAGTGCCAATCGTCAGTGTCATCAGATCCCAGCCAGAAGCAGAGACAATTAAAAGCCCCCAGTGAATTAAATCGGAAAATGTCGCTAATACCGTTCATACTCGACCTGGCCGAGGAGCTGCATGATTTTAATTTCAATCGCAACGCCAGCCTCGGTCTGGGCCTCGGTATGGGCATGGACATCGACGACGGGTTCGGTATGTATCCGCTGGAGCAGCTGGCCGCCGCATCGGCTTCCACACAGTCGCTCCCGCAGCTGTCGCCCTCGAACAGCACGCGTCGTGGCACACGTCTCGCCCACTCTCATGGCCACGCCCACTCCCCGACAGCCACCGGTGGGGTTTTGTGGGTGCCTATCAAGGGTGGGGGACAGGCACAGGCTCAGCATCGCCATCATCCCTACAGCCGTGTGGCCGGCGCCAAGACCGTCTGCTGCAATAAGTCACTGCTCGAGCTGGAGAAGGAGCTGGGCGACAAGGTCAACTCCTCATTGGCAACTGCCACGAGCAGCTCGTCGGCAAATGCCAGCAAATCGGCATCGGCCTATTCGGTGGTCAATCGCAACGGCTTCCAGGTGAGCATGAATGTGAAGCAGTTCGCACCGGACGAGCTCACCGTGAAGACCATCGATAATTGCATCGTAGTCGAGGGGCAGCATGACGAGAAGGAGGATGGCCACGGTGTCATCTCACGTCATTTTATACGCAAATACATGTTGCCGAAGGGCTTTGATCCGGCCGATGTCCACTCGACGCTGTCTTCGGATGGCATTCTAACTGTAAAGGCGCCACCACCGCCACCGCCGCCCGCATCTAAAGCGGGCGAGGAGCGACCCATTGAGCGCATCATCGACATTCAGCAGCAGCCGCAGCAGCAGTCGGCTGCAGTACCGCTACCCGTGATGGCGCAGACGAAGGATGCGCAGTTGCCAATTGGAAAAAGTGCAGCCAACGACGTGGAGCAGCCAACCCTAAAAACAGCTGCAGCAGCAGCAGCAACACCAGCAGTCGCTTCCAGCGGCGAGCAGAAGAGCGCTGAAGAGCGCAATGGCAACGGAGAGGCAGATGTTGACGTCGACGTCAACGCCGACGTTGACGCTGCCGGCGACGTCAATGCTAACACAAGCGTTGCTAAAACTGCTGATGAAACTGCAAATGCAAAAACAAAAGAAAAAGAGAAAGAGACTGAGTCCGTTGTCCAAACTTCCACTACCAATTCCAATTCCAACTCAATTTCCATTTCCAATTCCAATGGCGACAATGGAGAACCGCAGCTAACTCCAGAGTCAAAGTCAATGGAAGTAGATGAAACTGCTGAGACTGATAATGTGGCCACTGCCGTCGTTGCCTCCACAGTTGCAGTAGCAGCCGCTGCCTCTGCCGAAAAGGTGGACTCCACCGACGCCAATGCCGTCAGTAGCAGTGGCACAGCTTCGGCAGAGGCCGACGCCACGAAAACCGAGGATGCCAATGCAAATGGCAATTCGTCCAGCTCTGAATCGAATTCGAAAACCGAAAAGGCTGCCGTCGTAGAGGATGCCGAGGACGACACCATGCCGGCTGCCAAAAAAGCCAAAATCGAAGTCGAGGAGTTACCTGCAGAGGCAGTAGAGAAAGTTGAAAAGGCCACCAAGGGCGCGGAGGAGATCGCTGCTGAGGATGCGGCTATTCTACTAGCCAAAAAGCAGGCAAGCGAGAACGGCGCAGCCGCCGGTAAGGCGGCAGAGGAGCCAACCCTGGCAGCGGCTAAGTGAATGTAGAGACTGATAATTGATGCGCAACCCAGAACTATAAATTAACTAAGAAAACAAAAACAAAATATAATAATGATAAACGAATATCAAATTGGAATGCGTTTTAATCTATAAATGTTTTATGTGTTTTTTCAATAATTCGCAATAAATACAAGAGATAGGGCCTGCAGGTAGACGAAATGCGAAAGAGGAAAGAGATGAGAAACTATGATATGAAATTATGATTTCCTAAACAAGTGTGAAACAATTATGACTACAAGTATTCAGTAAAACTAAGCACATTATGTACTTAAAACTTACAAGTAAATAAAGATTCAAAGAGTGCGTTTTGTGTTTTGTCTTTTCGCTTGCTTTTCTTTACTCATTGCTGTTGTTTTCCAGTCTATGATTCTCTCTCTTCTCTTCACACAGACATACTCTTTCTAGCTGTTACGCTCTGCCAGTAGAGAGCATACTCTTTACAGCTATGCGATGTTTTTTCATCTTTCTCACTATGCTCTAGCAATTGAGCGATGTTTTCAGAAGAGCACGATTGCCGGCTATAAAAGCAGGAGACGACAGGCTGCGACGTTACAGTTGAACAACAGTATTGGTCAAAGTGAAGCTTCGCTGAGCGAAAGAAAAGTAAAAAAAAAGCGCCAAAAATCTTTACTAAATCTACATAACCCTAATTCTAATCGCGCGCTAATAAAAGTTAAATTGAAAATGTCGCTGTCGCATTTAATTACATTGGTTGATGCTTTGAACGAGCCTCGCAATCCCGTCTACGATTTTGGTATGGGCATGAATCCACTTCAGTTCCAAACCAGGGGCATGAACTCGTCGCTGCTGAGTCCATGGCAGTGCCCACATCCCGAGTGCCCAACTTCGCCGGTCGGAAAGATTTTGGCCAATCGCCGCGGACGTGGCGACATGTCAAAACTAGCGAATGGTGAGCTCGATGCTTGGAGCATGCCCGTCGCACAAGTGGGCAAAGATGGCTACCAGGTATGCATGGATGTCAGCCAGTTCACGCCCAGAGAGCTGAACGTGAAGGTGGCCGACAATTGGATCACGGTCGAGGGCAAGCACGAAGAGCGCGAGGATGGCCATGGCTACATCTCGCGCCATTTTGTGCGCCGTTATGCCCTGCCCAAGGGCTACGACGGAGATAAGGTCATCTCCTCTCTGTCATCCGATGGCATTCTCTCCGTGAGTGTTCCTAAGCCGCAGCCCAATGAGGACAAGACCAAGGAGCGCGTGGTTCAAATTCAGCAAGTGGGCCCCGCTCATCTGAACATCAAACGGAACGAGGAAGAGTCGAAGCCAAAGACCCCCACCAATGGCAACAACACCAAATAGAAAGCCGTCGATCAGCGTTAACCAAAGTCAACCTCATTTCTCATCATATTTCATGTATTGCATGTATTTATTAAAAAGTCATATTTATTGTAATGAGCAAAAGACTAATATGTTAAACAGTGAAAAATAAAATGTTTGTAAAACTCATAACCAAATTCTGTGTAATTTTTTCGCCATTTTTCCGCCATTTTACTTTTCATTTTCCTTTCTTCGGACAGTCGCAGCTTAGTTCGCTCCTTTTAGTTCCACCCGCCATTAAGTTCACGTGATTCTCTTTGGAATAGCTTTCTCTTTTTATTCGTTTTGCATATAGATTTATTTAAATAATGTAATGCATAATAAAAAATGTCGCGATCATAAGTATGCACACAGTATACATATATATTATGCTAATTCTATATATCTAAATCGGCTTCAATTTCAATTACATTTTTCAATTTTATCGCAAGCTGAGGATTTACATAGAGAGCCGCTGAAGCTGCACGAAGAAGCTCCCAGGCGTTGGGGCTTTTGCACTTTTAATCATCAAAATGCCATTTTAAATATAGTTAAAAACTACATACACATGTATATATATTTATGCATTGTTATTGGTTGTGTTTTTGCTGCTGTTAATATTATTATTATTAGTTTAAATTTAATGTATGTATGTTAGGTTATGTGGTTTTATGTGTGTATATTCAATGACGCTTAATCACAGATCAATTTTTAAAATTTTCATTTGACTTAGAAGTTAAGAAACAAAATACAAAATGTCACAAGTTCACGTCTACAGTTGCTTGTATGTCAATATATATATTAGTACATATGTATATGTATATGAGCTACACATAAAAAATGGATTTGGCTTGATCAGCAGGTGGTGGAAAATGGACAGTGGCAGGGATAGGGGTCGAAGGACGAGCTGACATCCAGCGTTAGCTGTGAAAATGGGCAAATTGTATTTCTGCATGAATCGCAGCGATTTAGTCGACTTGTATATCTATCTATAAGTTGTATGTTTGTTCATTTGTTCAGTGCCTGTCTATATAGTACTATATTCATATATAGATACTGTTTCCCCTCTCTCTTTATCAAATTAAATGTATTTCTCTTCTTTGTTCTAAACGTACATGCATTGGTTTCCATGTGTTTTGTGTTTTTGTTGTTGTTATGTTTGCAGTCTCAAAATTGTTTATGGGCTTTGTTTATATGTGGTTACGAGATACAAAATTAACTTAGGAACGGTTCCAAGGATGGGATAGGTCAAAGAATAAAGATACAAACAAGGAAAATATACGAAATTGTGGGTCTGTTTGTCTAAATACTTTAAACACGTTAAGAGAGTTAGAGGACAATCACTTTTTGATGAGACTTTCACAGCTGCTGCTGAGATTTGGCAACGACTTGAAGAACAATCGGGAACGATCTATTTGCGCCTCCCCCGACGAACGATTCGAGCACTTGCTGCCCTTATTCGTCTCATCCACGCCCTTGTCAAAAGAGCGACGCAGCACCAGGTGTTGCTGCTGCTGCTCCTGCTGGTGTCCGGCGTAGGCAGCTGGTGGCGAGAGCGGTGAGGCTGGCAGCTCTATATCGAGGACGGTGTCGTTGCCACCGGTGTTCTTGCAGCGCAGCATCGCTTCCTGCTCCATGTCCAGCTTGGTGTCTGAATAGCGACGCACGTCCACAGCCCTGCCCAGTCGACAGTCAGCAGCAGTGGCACAACAGCTGAGTTCCGCTTGCTCCCCGTCGCCCAATATGCTCGAGTGGCGATAATCGATCTTTGGTGGTGTGCTGTAATCGTAGGCGAGCGGCGTGCCCACACCCACGCACATGGGCGAGTCATTGAGTATATCACGATTCTCCAGGAAAATGGACGAGTTGGAGTAGCGCTTCGACTGGTGCGGCTTATAGACAAAGCCCCCTAATCCATTGGCCACAGCATGCGAGACACCAGAGCTAATCGATGGCGCCTTGTGCTCACCACTGCCTGCAAAGGAGAGAACGGGATTAGCAAGTGGTTAAAGAGAAGCTATCTATCGACTGACCACTAAAGCTACTTAGCTGCATCGCGTGCTCACGGCCAGTGTCTGTGGATATGCCGCTGGCACTGAGATCTTGGCGTGAGCCGGCGCATAGATCTGTGGCCGACCCACGGCTGGAGCTCTCCGAGTGCTCCAGCACATTGTGTATCGAGTCATGGAACGGCGTCATACTGCCCGAGCCCTGCGGACATGGCCGAAACGAGGAGATCTGCGAGACGACATCGTCCAGCGCCCAGTCGCGATCGTAGTTGTGCTGCGACTGCGAGCACTCAATGTTGGCCGCCACAGCCACCTGGCCCAGCTGCTGGCCAAGCTGTTGGCCATGCAGATGCTGCTGTTGCTGCAGATGCTGTGCGTGCGCGTCCTCCGTCTGGGTGCCCGCGCTGCTGCTGCTGTGCGCCACTGCGTCCAACTGGAGCATGTGTTGCGGCGAGGCGTTCATCAGACGCTGCTGCAGCTGCAACTGCATCTGTTGCTGGTGCTGATGCAGACCCGTTGAGCCGCCATTCTCCATGGGGCCGCAGCTCGAGTCGTGCACAGAGTGACCTGCGCCACCAGACGCGTTGATCTCCACCGTTCCATTGATGGCCCCACGGCCATGCAGCGAGCTGTGCCGCTCGTTGAACTGATGGTGCGCAGCCACTGGTGAAGGTGGCGCCAATGGATGAATCTTTTCCGGTGCGTTCTGAATGAGCAGAATCCTATAAGATGAAGATAAAGCCGCATTAGAAAATCTACAGAAATTGCTTAGAGATATAATCGGGTCTGATAGAGGTATACTGAACTAGACACTTGTTTAGTCATTCATTTCAAGTGTCTGCCTTATGTGAATTAACTTGTTTATACAGATGGACTGCTAAACTAAGCTAGCTCAACTCAACCAATCAAAAATATATATATAAGTGAGGACTGGGTAGTTTTATTCTCTTACTAATATTATTACTATTCATACTATTTCTACTGTACCAACTCTATTATTTCTACTACTATCTATACTACTAGTTTTCCTACTACTATCTAAACTACTACTATTTCTACATATACTCAGCGACAGCCTTTATTATTTTATTCTTAGTACTACTAAAACTACTCCTATTACTACTACTATTATTTCTACTGTAACTACTACTACCACAACTATTAAGGACTACTACTACTATTCTACTATTCCTTCATATAAGAAGTAAGTATTATTGCAAGCTACATTTATAGCACTTGTATAGAATAATTTCAGCGCCCGTTGTAATCAATATGTTTTCTTTTCGATAGACAGATACTATATGGTCTATGGCTAACGCAGTTTATTGAACAGCTGGATTCATCATAGTTTTCACAATTGTGCAATAGTTTTTATAGCTGTTGGGAAACAGATGTTGGAAATTACTTTTGATAATTAACGATATTTCCACGGCTAGTTTTGTATTTAAAACCAAAGCTCAGCGATTGGCTCGTTAGTTTTGATTTGGAATTGAAATTGAAATGAAGTTCTACCCGCTGCTGATAGGCGTCGCGTTAATTGTGGCCAACATTGAGGGCTATGTCAGAAAGACGCCCAAATGTGTCGGACAGCCAAGTAAGTGAAAGTAAAGTGAATCTGATAAAACGATTAACTAACTAATGAAGCGCATCAGTTAAAGACGCTTGCAATCTGCGCAGAGATCTGGGTCATAATAGATTCAGCTGGTGCACAGAGTATGCCATGGCTGAAATGTGGTACTACAATATGATTCACAACACCTGCAACAAGATGATCTATCTGGGCTGCGGAGGCAACTTTAATCGCTTTTGCTCTGAGGCCGACTGTGCTAAAAAGTGCATAACCACAAAGAAACATGGCTAAATGAGTTTAGAAATGACATAACTATGCAAATTTAAAAGTTAACTATTGGCACATCCTAAGGTAAACTTTCAATGTGTCCTATTACTCTATTAAGGCCTAGTTTCGATTAAGATGATTGGCAAATTGTTTACAGATATAAATACTATATAGAGATTCATTATACTATACTATGTATATACTGCTATATATTTAACCTATTTATACGCAAATTTATAAATATATTAGAATCGATAAATGGTAATAAATGTTTGTTTAACTTATATACTACTCGCTTGTTGAGTTCATTTCAACTATGAAATATATATCTGATAGACAGCGTGCTACATACAGATGCTGATAGTTCTTACATATTTACAAATTACATATTACAAATTTTTGGCTATAGTAATAGCTGCAGAGCTAATCCTAATTAGAAATATATCACTAGAGCCGCCTATATACAATCACTATCTATCAGATTGTCGAGTTATCTTCCTTTGGCTGGTCTACTCGCCTGTTGAGTGCTTTCCAGCGATGGCAGAGATGCAGATAGGCCTTACATTGAATGTACATGAAGACAATGCCGCCAGTGAGTCCGACGGTAACAACAGCGAGCTTTGTCCAGAACGGCCAATCTGTGTATGGTTGAAAAAATGCAGTTAAGTTTAATCATAGCCATTGCATATGTGTAGAGAGGGCAAGTTAATGGGGTATACAAACCAATCACTCCACGCTTTACATCATCTGCGGCCCGCTCGATGAGCACACACAGCGACCAAATGACGCACAAGGCAGCCGCTGAGTGGAAGAGCACCGAGCAGCAGAGCCGGCGCCTCTCAATGCTAGAGATGTCAAGGCTGCGCCACTGTCAGCCGCAATGCAATCGATGGCCCGGCACAGTGCGACAGATAGAGAGGGAGCGAAAGGAAGCCAAACAATGCGACAATGAAAAAAACAAAAACAATGCGAAATAAATTAGTTTGGGTAATAGAGATAGAGAAATGTCAGCTGCTGCTGCTGCCACTTACCTCATTGAAGGGCTTTATTTTGGTGTGCATGATGAAGGGGAACTTGCATAGCTCGCAGGAGTTGGTCGCCGATGCCGTCAGCCACTGTTGCAGGCACATCTGATGCACATACTTCAAGCTGCCGGAGCAGTAGCAGGGCGTCAGCAGCGGATTCTGTGGATCGCTCTCGCAGTGGCAGATGCGGCATATATCGCCGCTGTTCTGTGACGCTTGGCTGCTGCCCGAGCCGAATCTGCAATAAATTGTGGGCACCATTATATGTTGACCTTTGAATGTAAAGTGAGTATGTCCGCATTTATGTATGTTTCCCCGGGTCGTGACCTTCAACGGCGAACTTAAACCGATTATTCGATGTGAAATGGGCAGCCATTTGTTGCCCCATTTGATTGGCAGCTAAAAGAAAACCAGCCCCAAAGCGCTCAATCCACACGGCTTATTCCGCAGCCTTTGTCCGCCCCCCTTTTACAAAGCAGTCGGCTTTGGGTTCAGGTCAGGAAGCGCTGGACCGAGCCTGGGCGGCTTTGTTCTTTCATTATGTGCAAATAAATATAGGCTTATTTATGTGTGGGCAATTTTATAGTCTTTGTGATTACAGCTAAAAAGAGGACGCAACTCTCTATAGAACACTATATCACTCAATATACATATGTATATATATTTAGCAGAGTCTGATATGTGCTATAAGAAAAGATATCTGATATTTGATTGGGCGATATTGCCTTGCGAAATTCACGTTCGATGCGGGAAAGTTAATGCTTGATAAGGAAGCCAAATGACTTGAATGAACGATAAAATTGGAATGCGGCTCAGTCGATCGATTTATATACAGATATATAGATAAACTTCATTTATATTCAGTCAAACGATTTATGTATTTTTTTTATGTCATAATTTCATTTTTTTTTATGCACTGTAATAAATTGATTATTTTATTGTTCTTGTTTTCTCTCGTGGCTTTCTCTTTTTTTCAACCTTTCTTGCGCTGAATGTATATTACACATTATAATATAATATAATATGTATATAATAGTGAATTTAATAAACATCTTTTTATTAGTTTCCATTTGATGTCGCTTTATTTTTCGATTCTCTGTAGTTTTTCTCTGCATAATTTTGCAAATATTTTTAATTATTGCCTATTGCCTATACAAAAACAAAACTTATTATATGACATAAGTTTTGTATCTACTATTTACTATTTACTATTTAAATAGGTCGCACTGATCTTCTATTGACATATTCTGTTTTCTCGTCGAGCTCGCGCCTTTGTTGATAAACAATTTCTAAATCAATTTGCGTACAACTTAGACCCAAAGTGTCTTTGGGTAAATAGAGTTATTTAATTTAGTTAGTGCATTGCATTCTCTATGGCATACTGATATAATCATATAATGATAATTGTACAAGCAAATAGTACAATACACATACATATCTACATATATACTATACATGTATGTGTGTATATGTCTACGATTTAAGTGTTTGCTGCTTAGAGTGAGGCTTGCAAACAGAAGAGCAACGCAGTTCTATTAGATTACTTACACACATACATAGACATGTGTGTATATGTATGTATGTATGTTTGTAGCCTCTTCAATGTTGTCGACGAATGCACACTGTTTAATTTCCTAGAAAGCTATAATCAATTTATGAACACGCGTAGTATATACATAGAGATGTATGTAAGGACTCCCATACTCATAATGCATTCATAATAAATCCTTGCTCATTAAGCGCTTTCTTTAATCACAATTCCAAGAACTGACTACAATTTCCCAGAGGCGAATAAAACGTAATGAACGAAAGGTGACTAACATCATCTAAAGTTCATATATATGTAACTTGCCATTTACTTGTTTCCTCGGATTTCATCTGAATAGATTTTCCATGGATTTCTGTTATCTTGTTCTAAGTTACATGATTCTTTTTATAGAGAATATGCCGTGATTTATACAGACTCAAAACCAATTAGCTCTTTTCACATTTTTGAACTGGTGTCAAAATGTTAATTTTGCTAAAAAAAAAACCTAATTTATACGAAATACTTTTTGTTTTTGCTGTATTATTAATACTGATAAAGCGTTTAGTCGGAAAAATTAATTAAAATGTTTGAGAGCTGAGCATGCTTTACTTTCGGGTGAGCATAAAAAAAACATAAAAATCTTTCTAAGAAGTCTATCATGCAATTCATAATTCCTAAAGCCGCTCGATATAAACAATAATATTTCTATATTCTCTTATACATTTTATATGTACATATATCTCAAGCAATACTTATAAATGTAGAATGCTTTATAAAACAGAAAAATAAATGAAATAATTGTTAAGAATTTATTTATTGGAAATTCCCCCGTCAAAATTATCGATGTTATATTTATATATATATATATATGTATATACATTTTTTTTTTTCTTTTAAGAGAGATGAACACGCTATTGCCGAATTATTATTAATCTAGCTGCGTGTTTATTTTATATTTTAGTTGTTGTTTTTATTGTTCGCTATACAAATCCGATAAGAAATACACCAAAATTGTTGTATGTACATATTATATACTATATATATGTATATGTATGTATATTGCCTGGCATTCCATGATTTTCGCTGTATGTGTTTCATATTATCATGGATTTCCATGAGGAAAAGCCGACGAGTTGCATTATAATCATTAAAATTTGCTCAATTATTCAGTGTGTCATGCTTCAATCGTCCATTGCCACAATTATGACAATTCCATCTGCTTTGAACTGGTCAAGTTCAGGGCAGGCGCAATTAGTTGAGCCACATAGAGAGGACTATCATTAGGGCCGGGTTAAGCGCCCACAGAGAAAGCGTCATAAACGGCCAACTAACTAACTACATTTCATGTTGGCCAATTGGGCAGAAAGGGAGTAACCAACAGGGGCGTTCTAGACGGAAGTGCCTGACTGGAAAATACCCTGAAATGATTTTTACTTTAGATGTGAGATATTTTGTAGGTATGAGAAAACTATTCAATGCACTAAATATATAAACTTATATTAGATTTCTCTTAATAATAGCGCCCTTACAAAGCTTTGGGTTTGCTACTCTCGTGCTCCATCTAGTTAAGAGCAAACACTAAACTCCTTTTCGTCATTTCAGTTTGAGGGTATAAAAATTGGTTTTAGTTGAGCCACTTTTACTTTCAGCGCCCCTTCGGCCCGCCTGTGGTGCCCTTGGCTGTTTTTGCTGTTTGTGATTTTAGAGTTCAGACAGCAAGTGCGTGATTGGGCTGAAGGACACCGCCGGACAAAGGCAGGCACCAGCGTTTGTGGTGCCGGTTGTCATCACATTTTAGCTGTTGTTATGGGCCCTGGCCAGGGTCACGTAGTGGTTGTCCAATCGGATCAATAAAACGCATTTGGACGAAGTGCGAAGCCCACACACAAACCGTAGTCAGCCCAATCATAAAACCGTCTAATTTCCTAGACTTTTACATCTGTCTCTCTCTCACTCTCGATATATATATATATGTATATATATGTATATCTATCGGATGTACTCTGACTTCAGGAGCTGTTTATCCTTTCAGACTGTCACATTTATATGCATATCTAAGCATGATGTCTGCCAATTTTATGACTTCATTAGTTAATAGGCTCAGGAGCCAGCAGATGGCAGAGGACAGACGAGAGCTGAGAGCTGAGAGCAGACGCCAGTCTGGCGGGATACCCAATCTTAATTTGCATACATCTTGATAATAGAAGGGAGCTGGAGAATGAGGCTGCGCGTCCCCCCCACTTTGACGGGTTGACATTTCGAATTTCCGAAGACGCAGTAAACAGACTTTGCGTAATTAGGGTAAAGTAAATAAATTGTGCTCATATCTGAAGATCAGGCTGCATAAATCACAAACAATTCCAAGTTTATCGAACAAGATCTTCAACCCCCACGCATGCAGACTGCAAAAATATCTCTTTGTCTATTCAAAACAAAGCGCATTCATTGACCTTCTTGGCTATTTTCGTATATTCATATAATATCAATGGGCTCTATGGGATCTATATTTGGTTGCTATTAAAGCTTTGCCAGTATTTTTTTGTGGGTTCTTGCAATAAAAGCTCTCGCACTCTGCACTATTCGATTTATGAACGTAAACGTATTAATGCAAAGCTCACTTTATCGCTCCGATAAGATATACAGATATAAGCGCTGAAAGCCAAACAATAACAATAACAATAATATTTATAGATATTCCGTCTGCGTATTCCATTACTCACAATCCAAATTGGCTGAGGGCTAGGCAGTCAAGTGTGGGCCACTCAGACCGCGCACAATGGAGCTGTCTGTGGAAATGTTTATAAGTCAACCGACCGACAGAAGTAAACAACTTCGATCAAAACTGATCAAGAGTACAAATTAAAATTTCATTATTTGTATATCGAATATTTCAAGATATCTCTGATATTTTATTTTTGAAATGAGTATGAATAATGAACATGAAATATGTAAATAGATGATGATTAAAATAAAATATTATAAGCCTGAATGCCCGAATAAGAAATATTATCAATAGAAATACTATATGTCATTCCTAACAGTTCAGTAATATACGACTGTATATGTATAAAGATTGATGGCCTTGTCGTCCACTTATATTTAATTGTTCTTACGGTTCATAATTATTAGCACTTGCAAATGAATTATACAAAAGCTCTGTCAAATGAACCTTATGTAGAAACTTTAGAAACTGTTTTATCGACAAGGTTTTTCTGCAAGGAACGCAAATCGTGCCAGATATATGCACAGGTGCTCCTCGGGCTTATAAATGCGAGCTTAGCAAAGCAAACTGCGCCGAGAGATTCGTACACACTAATACTAATAAAGACAGACAGACAGAGAGCTCCGCAGCTGAGCTGATGAAACGTGGCTGTGGTATATAATTGATAATTGTAATATGCACCATGCTATCGCATTTCCACTTTGGGACAGGTGCAAGACTCAATAAAATAAAATTAAAACAACTTTCGGACTTTTTGTTGTTGTTGCATTTGGTTTCAAATTTCCGTTCGCAAAGTTAAAGCAAATGTTTGCTGTTGTTGTTACTGTGCTTCCGCTGTCACTTGAAGAGGCGCCCAAGACAATTTATAAGTATATGGAATGTTATATATTGTATATATAATCCATATATTTATTTGAGCAAGTGGCCGAGCATTGTGTGTAATCAGCAAGTGCGCTATCAGGCCATCAATTCAATCAGTTGAGTTATTGCAATCGAAGCTCTTACATACATACATATATGCATGCGACTTGCGACATGAGGCACGGGACATGCGACATGGAGTAATTAATAGTAGATTTCCCTCACTCCATACTGTTGCGATGCATCGATTGGAATTGAAAGTGCCTCTAGCTTGTAGCCATTCTCCCATGGAGACCATGGAGACTGCACCAATTGAAGCCAGACAGCATGCGTAACGTATACGCAACGTGTTACGCGTCACAAATCAATGAAACAAAAGCATTTCACTTGTCATTTACTTATCATCAATTTCGCTTATTTTGCAACAAATTAATATACTTATATACAGCATTTATGTATATATAAATGCATGAGAAAATTATAAATTGCCGGAAGTATTCTGTAAATATATGTATATCTGTTTGGTTTGCCTTCTCATTTCGTTACACTGTGTTTTTTTTTAAAGCGAAAATGGGTATATGCGTTTGGTATGTTAAATTTCGTCAAATGTGCTTAACATTGTGTAGTAATTATATTAACAAATATAAACTCATTAGGTTTATATTTTCACTTTTCATTTACTTTCCAGCTGGAAAATCTCAAAGTTGTTCATGTAAATACATAAATATATATATTTATACTTTATATTAATATTTTATATTTCTTATTCAGGCTTGATATTTATTAATATTTGTATATCAGCTTTAGATATATTATTGTTTATTAGCTTTGTATTTTTAATGCCTTTCAACGTGTTAAGAACTGTTGTTGTGTATTATTTTTGTATTTGTTTAATTTTTAGGCCAACTGGTGTTGGGCCTTGCAGCTGGCAAACGAACTCATTGAACTCTGTCTAAATGAAATCGTAAGTAATGCTGATTGATTCTTGATGCTTAAGTCCAATTTTCAGTCTAACAAATCTAGCAACAAATTAATCAGTAGAATGAAATATTAAAATATATATATTTCATATACTTGTATATATGTACATATATAAAGCTACATATATCAAAATGTTAAGCCCGAAACATCGTGTAATTTGTCACGTTTGCTCGGTTCGCAGTTCAGCTCACACGGATACAGTGGTTAGCTCCACTCAATACAAAAGCTTCGCACGAGGAAGCAATACACCAATACTAAGACACTGACTGTCTCGTATATAACTTGTGTGCTTTCAATTTCACTTGTTTTTCAGCTGCCTATACTTTATTTTTACTTTTGCTTAAAACTCGTTTTGTTTTTGCACTTTAAAATTGAGCAACTAATTTATGAAAAACACTTCAAGGTAAACCTATAGATAATATATGTATAATACAATATACATATATTAACTTTGTATATGCAAATGATATCTAAAAATGCAATTCTCAAAAATTGGATTATCCAGAAATACAAAATAATCTTTTGTGGTTATTCCCATAAGTTGTGAAACATTGTAATTTACAAATAAAAACAGTGGGGTTCTTAATTTTTTAGTATATATAATAATATATGATCTCATATAGTTGGTAGAACACATTATTGTATAAGTCAAAATGTTTGCAGTATTAAGGAACTTTGATGATGTTGATAATATAGCAAATAGGGCTTATCAGTTCAAATATATTTAGCTTCGCTACATTTCGTTTTGCAATTTTGTTTGAGTGAATTATACGCTCAACAAATAAGTAAGCAACATGAGTAAATATTTAATTGCAACAGCAGAGCCGTCAACCCGTACCCGTGGCTACGCTTAAAGATTTACCCATTATAATACATATAGATTGCACGTTGCTCAGATAAGGAGAAAAGGTGAGTTGTTTCGGGTTCACACTTGTCTAAGATACTTTATCTGAGGTCTGTTTGCGCTTGTGACTGGTTTATAAATTAAAATGACGCCATAATTGCGGCCAGCGTAATGTAAACTTAAGCAATGGGATGAATGAATGGGAAATATATTATAGTATACTGCACATATGTAAATATATTTACAAGTATATAGATATGTCACCCTGGGAGTTGATGAAACAGGTCGCAAATCAAAGTAATTAGACATTCAGGTGTCATTTGCTTGACACCCGACCGCATATTCGTATATAAAACCGAGCATTTGTATTTGCATTTCAATTGATAAAATTCTCACGAATCGGAATTAGACAAATGTACGCAGGGCTTATGCATATATGTATGCAAATACACTTGGCGTATGATTAATTAAATTAGTTATGCCATAAGCTATTCACAGTCATATGTGAGCTCGCGCGTTGTTGCAAATTTAATTGCCATCATTAACATTTTCTAAATGAGATTACATTAATGGAATGGGCTTTGACTGTTTTGCTGCTAGTTAAACAGATGAAAGATTGTATCGGCTCGAGCGGCTTCTGTTTTGATATTTTTATGAGGATAGAGCGCACTATTAACACTTTTTATGCATTCTAAAATTGATGTATTAAAAAATATATATATATTATAATTGTCTATTAAAGATAACAGCTAGTTAAGCTAGACTAAAAGGGCTTTACTATTAGAATTAATTCTATTTTAGTAAGTAGAAAAGTTAATCGGTCAGCTTTACAAAATATGAAGTATGGGTAATTGTTAAATATAACGGTTCGCAATGTCTCTTGTTTCGTGAAACAAAAATTTCTACTATTAGACTTCTTTATAAATATTGTGTATTCTGTTTTAGCTCTAAATAATATATTAGACCCCCTTTTACTTAAACAAACCATAAAACAAAAATTCTTCAAATAATAACTTTGCGCATCGACTTGGCAAATAATATTTCCCTTTGTATTTGTTGTTTATTTGTAAGTAGTTTGCACTCGAACTTACCTGACATTTGCGTAGTGCTGGCCGGAGCCGCCGGTGCTCCAGTCTACATGCTCTATATCTGAGGAGGTTTTAGCGTTGTCGCACGACATTTTTGTGTTATTTGTTTTTGGTTGCTCTATGACCTGCATTCAAAAGGATGCATTAGTTTCGTTTTTTTTTTTTTCTACAAAGATCTGGTCACTCTTACGTAGCAGCCCTTACGATTTGTGTTGTTGTTGCTGCTGCTGTTTTATTATTGTTATTGTCTTCTTACTTTTTCTTGTTCTTGTGCCGTTTTTCTCCGCCTACCGCCACCTTTGACCACGAACCGATTTTAGCTAGTCGATATGCTCAACTTTTGCAATGTAGCTATTGTTGTTATTCTATTTGGTGCATTGGTTTGTTTTGAAAAGGGGAACAGATGCTGCTTCGGCTGCTGCTGATGTTTTATTTTTAGAAAATCCCTGTTCTGGTTGATGTTTTTCTTTCTCTTTTTTTCGTACTCTTGGTTCGTTGACTCCACACAATTTGTTTTTACCGGTAATTATTTTGAATGTTTCAAAATTAATTGCAATTTCTATTGCACTTCGACTTGGGGTTTTGAGGCAATGAACTTTAACAATATCTGCGAGACGCAAATGTGAATGCAAGTGTGTGCTTGTGCGTGTCTATTATTATATATTTTGCTAATTCAATTCACAAACAATTAATTAAATTGATTTAATATGATTTTTGGGCGCAATAACACGACCAGTAATCTGGATTGTTCACAATTGCACATATTTTTATTTATTTAACCAGATGCAATCTGCTGTAGTTACAAATAAAACAAAGGCATTTTGATTTGACCTGCGACATAAACGCACTTGCACAGACACGAGCTGCGACAACACTGCAGTGTGGCTGCACCCTTCAATTGTGAAAATACTTGCTTTCGATACTAACCAATGTTTTAATCGCAATCGAATTTGGCTACCCTATCAATCGATACGTATCATACTCGTGAATTTATAGCAAGTTAGCTCTATAGACTTAAAATTAATTTTTTATACCCAATATTCAATAGGAAATCAGAGTATGTTTTCTATTCTGAGACATCAGTTATAATTGGGTCAATGTTTGCGTAATTTGGGACGCAAGCGAATCATAAGTGAAGGGACTATAGATGAAATAGAGGTACATTCAAATAAATGTAGACCCAATGCACTAGCAAGACATCCGATAGCACTGCAGAGTGAGTGGGAAATTTCAATTATAAATAAACATTAGAAACATTCTCAAATTTGGTCACCCTGACAATCGATACGTCGGAAATTTGTGTTTTGCCAGTAAAATAGGTGAATAATTGTGAAGTAAAGTACTCTTTTAAGCTGAAGCATGGCTGCAGAAGTCCATTGGTGCTACGATGTGCTCAAGAAAATGGCCATCGAAAGCGTCAGCAGCAGTGACTTGGATTACTTAAAAAACACGTTTGCCGTCGAAATCGGATCCCCAAGAAAACTGGATCGCATAAATACTATAGAAGACTTAATAGACTGCCTAGAACGTGGTGATCAAATTAGTGAGGAGAATGTTGAGCCACTGCGTAATATTGGTATGAACAATATCCAGTTGCAAGAGGCACTGGACAACTACCAGAGAGTTGAGCGCACAACAGCCGTAAACTGCTATCAGGAACAAAGACTGGCCGAAGAGCTGCAAAATCAGTTGCATATCAATTCACAGCGAGTCGTGCAGCCAGCAGCCGCACCTACAACTCCAGCTCCACAAAATTATGTGACTGTAGCGCAATTTACAGATGCGAAGCGTGCTGCAGTTTTTAAACAAATTTCCGAGCAATTGGGCCGCTCATGGCGCGATTTGGGTCGCAAGCTAAGTATAAGTGAAGGTGCCATGGATGAAATAGAGATGCGCTACCCACATGATCTCAAATCACGCATCTTGCGACTCCTACAGATGTTCGAAGAGGACGAATGCAATGATCCCAGGCAGCTACTATTGCAATTGTGCCGTGGACTTTCGGAATGTGGACGAAAAGATTTGCGACGCCGAGTGGAGCAGATAATGTCTCACTAACAATATTATGATTATATTTTTTATCCAAAAGAAAGTATTCGTTTTTAACCTTAGTATTTTTTATTTTTCGCAAATTCCATGACTAAAAGAGCGGCGCGTGTAATAAGACGCTCCACTTTTTGATAACAAGAGGGTATCTCTCGCTTATTTTCTTCTTTTTCTTTTTTTTGGATTAGTTTGTTTGCGTTGCTATAAACTGGATTGGTTATAACCGGTAATAAAGCCAACGCAAAAAAACTTAAAAAACTGTTGCAAAATTTAGAGAGCCTAGCTCGAAATTTTACAAATTATAAATCGATTTGACACTTGATCCCTGTTTGACCATGGTGTCCTTATGCAGTTGGTATTGAAGCAAATTTTGGCGCCCCAGACGTAGAGCGTCGCGCAGCTTGTGTCCAATCTCCAGTGCGGCTTCCTCGTTGTTGCCATTGGCAGTCCATATAGCTAAAAGGTATTACAGATATGTATAGAGATATTTGTCGAATTTTTCCAATTAGAGATTTTCTTACATATTTTATTACTCTTGGCGCGAATATTGACAACGGCGCCACAGATTTGATCGGAATGATCGAATGCCTCGCCAATCAAACAAAGCAGCTGGAAGAAAATGGATCATGAGAATAAAACAAAGATCTGCTTCCTTTCTCTTCCCTTACCACATCGAGCCATAAGTTGTCCAAATCATTCTTGGAGCTTTTGTTCAATGTGATCACCCAGCGACCACCTTGCTTATTGGCAGCGTCCTCCCACATAGGGCTATGAAGACAAGGGTTTAGGATTGCTTTTAAATACAGATTTTAACATGCTTACCGAATACCCTTCTTAAATAGAGAGTAATCGCTGCCCAATTTGATCTCAGATGGCGGCTTAATATGATTGTATAGACTCCAGAAGTCTTCGACTGTATCGAAGCTGGTAATTTCGTTTAGCATATCCTCCCAGGATTTGGTGCGATCGTTCTCCAAATACCACAGGGTCCATGTGTTCTGCAGCGGGTGTTTAAACAAATGCTCGGTGCGCACAGCTCCATCGTCGGACTGTGGATCGGCGACAACCTTGGCCTCCTCTTTCTTGGAAGCCACTTCGGTAGCAGGAGCAGCCGCAACAGTACCAGTTGGAGTTGGATCTGGACGGCCAGGCGCTACTGTGTTAGCACTAGCATTGGCTTGTTCAGTGCCGGCAGACACAGTGCTGCTCTGATAAGATAAAACGAAAAACATTGTTAAAATCACAGCGATTTGAAGGCGAATTCATTGGCTAAATCAGTTTTTGACGTTTACTTTGAACATGGATTTGGGGTTGGCAAAATTCTTCATTCTGTGAAAGTCGCTCTGCATGTTGAGGCCGCCGAACGAGTTGAAGAGACTTTTGTTGCTGCCGGGCTGATGGGAGGGAACGTGAGCGCGAGCTTTTACGAGTGGGAGCGACGAGACGATCAGACGCTGATTCACTTGACGCGTTCACTAGTCGTTGCTGTGTACCATATATACATATACATATATAGATATAAATATGTATATATAGGTGTGTGCGTTTTGAGTGTATGCGGATGTGTATATGTGTGCGTGCTTGAAGCTTTTCTTTTGTAAGTTTCTCTATGTATGTATGTAAATAACGGGCCGGGTGGAATTATTGCTTATTGCAGTATTCTTAATTTTTCACTCTTCTGCCAGTTCAACCAAGCTAAGAGACGCTTACAAAACGGATTTTTATTAGATTCTGGAGATTTTGTGGATGTCATTGACATTACACTGTCACTTTGCACTTATGTTTCATTAATATTTTATGCAGAAAATTAACTTGTTCAGCTCGTTGTTGTGTGTGCAATTCGCGGCCGCTTTTTACTTTCGATTTGTGTACAAATTACTATGTATGTTGTATTTATTTATGTATATATACACATATATACATATATAAATATATATATATACATTTACATATACGTATATATATGTCCTTTATTTGTTAAAAATAATACACGAAATATCTTTTTTCGGTACTGGAATGGAAGTACAAATTCCGAAATGAATGTGTTGCTTGCACGCTAAAATTTACGACTACACAACACACACAGATGTCTGAATACACACAGTTTGCCTGGATCTTTTGTTTTTCTCACTGGCTACTTTTGATCTTTGTGGCAAATGAGAAAGGAAAAAAAAAAAGGAAATATAAGTTTAATTTAGATATAATATGAATATGCAAGTTCCGACAAGTGTGGCGGCGAATTACTTAAAGCCAACGGGCTAAACTGAACTGTTCATATGACGTTAGCTGCAAATGTCTAAAGCAAAGCGTCGCAGTCGCCATGGCAAAAAATGTAACTGTTGTTTCTCTTGCTGGCCGCTGACTCTTTGTTGCTCATTGCAGTAATTTGGTTTTCTGTTTCTCCTGCTTCACCTACTTTTTATGCTGCACACATATGCACTTGTACACACACATACACACACCTATGTTTGTACGAACATACATATATGTACATATATAAAAAGGCGAGTTAGGCGTGTGTGCGCGCGAGTAATAATCTCAACGAATTCCACTGACCGAGCGACACCACAGAAGAATGACAGCCTCAGAGGCAAACTCGCGGCGTGTTTTTAAAGAGCAAACGAAAGACACAGCACAGCACAGAACACACAGAACAACATATGCAAATAGAGAGAGCAACTTCGTAACGTAGAGCGAGAAATTTTACGTAGACGACAGCGTGAAGATAATAATTAACTTTATTGCATTACGTTAAAGGCAAGCAATAGAAATGTGGATGTGTATGTAATTTAACTAATGGAAAAATGTAAATCGAAAATCCAGCGATGACTTGCCACGCCAGCTGCACTCGTATACTGTGTGTGTTTATTTCCCTTACTGCACGCTCCCCTCTTGTGCAACAGCCCTGTTTATCGACGACCCTGCCACGGCTGAAACCATGCGGCACACATTTATTATATTTTACTTACCTTTTCGTTCTCTGACACTACCATGATGCCAATGAGAATTTGATTAAGAAATTATTGTATACGCACACTATTTGCGTACTAAGACACCCGGCAATTATCAGTTAAACGTTAAATAATTGCGTCTGGCTAACTTTGTAAGTTCAATACAGCGTGACCGAATACAAGCGATCTGAAAATATATTTAGTATTTATTTGATACATTTTATTGTAATTTACTGTTACGGCTGATGGTCACACTGACATCGTGCAATACATATAGTGCCTCACAGAGCTATTGTCGTTTAACAGTCTGTTAATTTTCTTTCAAAGTTTCTATCGGCAAGAGTTTAGATTTTGCGAGCAATTACTTATTTCAAAGGCGGTTAATTTAAATATATGTTTCTAATAAATACAATAAACCGTTCAGATCTCAGTTCGGTACGTAATAAACAAAGCTTTATCAATCTAAACTGTACATTTATTTAATTACTTATTACTCTTTCTTTTGAACTCGCTCCGAGTCGTGTTTTAAATTTAATTTAAAGTCTATGGGCTTATCGTAGCCCATAATTCGAACATAATGTTCGGGATCATCAAAGAGCGCTGGGTCAACGAAGAGCGGGCGCTTTTTTACCAAAAATGAGGTAAACATGCCCGGAACCTCGGGCACAGTTACATCGCTTGGTCGGAACTTCGTCTAAAAAATCATAATTGAATGAATAGAATTATAGATCAAATGAAGTCCTTTACTAACCTTGATCTTTATCAGTATTAAGGATATTGTGGTAGCAATATATTCATCAGTAGCTTGATTATAGTGTAGCTCCGTCACATATTTCTTGGTCACCAAATGTAGTAGAATGGGCGTCACAAAGGTAAAAAAACCACCCACTGAGCAGAGGAAGACGGCCATGCCCGTACCACCGATCTTCATTCCCTGCTCCATAAGGATGGGCTGAGCAGCCAAGCCGGCCAAGCTGGTACTGAGCGAGAACAGCTTCACCAGCCTCATGCGTGGAGCTAATGTTCCGTAGTATATGCGTTTAAGATCCTTATCATCAGTGTCCTTATCAGCCACTGGCGTTGCCAGTCCTCTGAGTTGCTGCTGCTGTAGTTGCTTCCGTTGTTGCTGTAGTAATTGTTGTTGGTGCTGCAATTGTGTTCTTGCCGAGGCCGCAAATCCGCAATTTGACTGCACTTGAACTGCACGACTTATATGCGTCATGGTAGGCGCAAATCTCTTGCCACAGCGTATTGTCAACATTTTATATATTATTTTTGGTCAAGATTAACTAGTTTTTTATATTTCTTCCTATTGGTTGCTTGCAGAGGCTCCTATTATTTAATAACATAACACACTTGAAAACAGCTGTACTGTTAACACATGTTGCAGGCTGTTAAGCTGTTAAGCGAACGCGTGTTGAACGCCGTGAAGGTGGTAGCGCTTACGTGGAGTCAAAGCGCGCGACTTTTGAAACAAAAATATTAATTTAATGCTCATTTATATATAGATTGGTAAAAAAGATTGGGTTCTTTGATTGTGTGATACTCTATTTATGTTTGGAACCAATACACAGCATCAACAAACCATAAAAAAGCTACTCCAATAATGGCAAATTAAAAAAATTAAACATAAAATCGGGAAGTTTCATTGTTATACATATATTTAGCATATATATGTAAATATGTATATACATATGTATGTTGCACGTTTGCATGTGAATTCATAATCTGCTTAAATTGAGTATGAAATCTGTTTATGTGTCTGCGTTGGTGTTGTTGTTTCTGTTATTGGACTTGATTAACAATCAATTTTGTAATGTGCATGTTTGTGGAAAGCAGTGCGAGCACACAAAATGCGCTTGTAAATGCACATTAATGCCAAAACGAACAGATGGGTAGGCGTGGCACATACATAAATGCATATATGTATGTATGTATATGTGCTACAGTGAAGTGTCGTATTAGGGAATATAAGCATAAGAACATTAAACTTAAATATAGCATAAATATATAATTATACAATAAGAAATGAGAGCTTTAAGTTGTTTGTTCAAAGAGGGTTTACTGTATATATATGTCGATAGGCATATATATTTATTTATGTATATACATACATATATCGTTGTTCGTCGCAACCGCATTTTTTAATTGATTTCGCATGTTAATTGTTAATATGCCAGAAATTTAATTTCTCTCCGCATTTATTATTGAATGTTCTTTATTTGTGTTTTTGGTTCATTGCTTGCCACAATTTGTGGCCTTGTTGCATGTCCATAATTTGTTTTCTATGTCAAGTGTTCAAAACGGGTTACAATCTATCTGCTTTTCGATTGCCACGCCCATTTCGATTCCTGCCATTTCTCTCTCCCTCTATCTCTATATCTATCTCTGTCTCTGTTTATGCCGCATTATAATGCACTCAGACGTAACTAATCAACAATTTTCAAAGTGACCAAAAATCACATTTGAGTTGAATTTGGATTTCAGCCTTTCGTCTCATTCCTCCTTTCCTCTGCATCGGTCAACTGCTCTTGTGACATGTGCATTCGCCTGCCACGCCCACCTGCCTGGCGGCCTGCTATGGCAATTCTTTTGTTATCTGTGCCTTTTGTTGTCATTTCATTATTGTTATTTCATGCATCATATGCATCCCCACCTCATCCCCTCTCTCTACGTTTCACTAGTTCGCTTAAAATTTCACATGCAGACGAGCCAAATAATTCATAGCCAAAAAGTAGCAATGATATATGAAGCTATAAAGCGGCGAGAGGGAGATGGAGACAGGGTGCGGACTTAGGCAGCGCATATTGCATATTCCAATACATTGGAATATCATTTTTTCTTCGTATTAATTTTTTTTTTTCATATTTCCTGCCATATGCCTCCATACGTGTATCGAATTCTGTTTAATGTGATTTCTGATTCCGTTTGCCTTTTGCTTAATTTAATTCCTTCCTTTAAAATATAAATGATGCACAATTATATTTTATAAGTTCCTGTTGCGCTCAAAACTTAAAAGCGAAAAACTCAACTCAGAATGAGCTCAACTCAATTGCTGCTGCAATCACTCATTTGTATCTCAGACATTCTGCAAAGGTTCGTTGCAACATTCTAAGTTCGCTGTTTAATGTTGCGGCTCGTTAAGGGGAACGTCGAACTCTTATACGCAACATGGCGAATCGCCTGTTGTGTGTATCCTGTTTGATGCAACACGCTATGTGGATTATGCGAGTTCCTGTTCGTGATGGAGCGCAACTTGAGTGCAGCTCGATTTTGATGTCTTCATTGGGGAAATACGTTTGAGTGGAGAGCATTGAAAATATAATCCTGTTAGGGCTGTTGGGGTGAAAGGCTTTGTCAGCACTCGAAACTCAACTCAAACCTAATTAAGTAGCTCAAACGTAAATGTAAACGTAATTACTATTAAGTTTCTAATGAGGCCCGTTGCAAAAGATGTTGGTAAGGAGTCAAGGCAGCCAGTGAAATTCACACGATGCCTGAGACGCGTTTTTGTAATTGTTGCATATTTGCATGCAGCTGCCTCGACCCTCGCAGCTAGACGTGCAATAAATCATTTAAAATTCACTTTAACACGCGCAAAACACCCAGCCACATCCTGGCCAAGCAGACAGAACTCGACAAGGTAAGCGAGCGAATGGAAGAGTGAGAGAGCTAGAGGAAGTATGTAGATGTGGCGAAGAGATGCAGGATCAACGACGCATGCAGTTTTCATAGCGCGTTCCAAAAGCGGCGAGGGCGGCGGCAGGGTAGTTGTTTGGTGAAATGCTAAACTAAATGCTGGAATAATTACAGACTTAAACTATGCGCATATTCAAAAAGAAGCAAAAAGAATGCGATGAGCATTCGAGCCAATGTCCAGGATATGCACATCAAGCCATACAAAGACTACAAAATTTTTGAGAATTCGCTCGTACAGGTGGCAGGCGGAAACTGCAAACATTTTTGATATGCATATACTTATATTTACAGTGAAAGCTCTGAAAACAAGTATCCTACACAGAAAATGTCAAATTAATTATTCATATTGTTAGTATATTCTTCCATACAGTGAATTCCACTAATAAATATAATACATAAATCTTGAATTAATCGAAAGTTTGGGATTTTAAAGTTCACAATTCAATACTCCTTTATCTCAATAACATTAACATAAATTTTAACTATTTCTTCTTTCTTTTTGTATCCTTACACGCTAGCCAGCATTCACTGTACTCGGCATGTGTGCATATGGGTTTGCCTATGTGAATATGCTTTTTCATTGTCGAGCATTTGAGCTGTGTGTATGTATTTTTTATACCTTTCGTATTTTTGCAGCATAATTCATGTTCACGCTAACTCGGCGCTATTATAATGTTTCGTTAAGTTATGTTTCGGTTTTGTTTTGTTGTAGTCTACAAATTGGTAGTTCATTTTGTGCACATTTTCGCTTGGTTAGATTGTAAATTGGTTTATAATTTATACGCCCTTTCGAGTGTGCAGCCAGCGAAGCAATAATTTTCAACGTTTAATAAAGACAAATGTGTAGCAAATGGGTCAATTCTGGGAGCACATTATGAATTATAGTTGCGCAGCAGCAGCGTATATGTATTAATATAACATTAAAAAATAAAATAATATAATGTATTTAGTATTTAATTTAGATTGGAGTGTACTTGCTGAAGCTACTGCAATCTCAATCAGGGTTCAGTCGGTAGCTCGATAGAGGAGCAATCGGAAAGTCCGTTTCATTAACAAACTATGAAATGAATTCAGTTGAAAGTTGAAAGGTGCATTAATTAATTTGATACACATTTAATGTTAGTTTCATCAAGCAGCAGCCATAATTCACTTTGCCCAGTTACCCAACATCTTGCTGCTTCTTATTTTGCCATTTTCTATTAGTAACTTGGTAGCTATGGCAACGGACAACGGACAACGGACAACGGGCAACGGGCAGAGCACAAGTTGTACTAAAATAATTACTGACAAAGCCTTAAATATTAAATTACACACTTATTTATTTTTGCCAAAGGAGAAGAGGTGTAACGGGCGGCATATGGAGCCGCAATAATGAGAAGCTGCAACTACTCGACACTTGTGTCTGTTCCTGTCGCACTTCCTGTCATACATCGCCTGCTGCTGCGATGTCCTTGTCCACGTCCTTTGGCTGGGCTATTCAAATACCTTTTCAGCCACTCTGCACTGCCATGGCCAGTGTCCCTGCCACTGCCACTGCCACTGCCACTGCCACTGCCATTGCCACACTCTGGTGTTTACTTTGTGGTTATTTTGAGGCTACAAGTTGCAACTTTTACATTGGCAAGGCGAGGCGCCGGAGCTTGTCCTGTGGCGCTGGCTATGGATGTGGCTTTTGCTGCGGCTGTGTCTGTTGACTGCTGGGAAATATGCTTAGATGCTTACCTTAATCTAATGCAAATGAAACGACAGCCGAGTGGGCGACGCTTTGCTCATCATCGATTCGGTGTCCTTTCATTAACATCGATTGCGATGCGTGCAGAAAAATAAGTGAGGGAGAATCTTAAATTTCAATAATCAAACAACTGAGACGAGGCCATACGACTGGGCTTAGTAGTTGGGCAAGTCCCAACGAAGTTTTATGCCTGTCCAGCTGCATGTGCATCCATGTCTTTGTTTCTGCCCCAGCGCGTAGCGGACTTTGCCTGCAAGCTGTCTGCCAGCATTTAAATCAAAATTAAACCCACCGAAAATAAGCTACTGTTAGAGATATGAGGGAGGGAGTACATGTGGCAGACAAGACTGTACTCTAGTGCTTCAGTGGCTGCAACAGTCAAGTGTCCAAAGTCAATGGCTGCCTGTTGTGCTGTTGCTGCTGGGCAAACGTTGCGTATACGTAACGTGCTGTTTGTTTTCTTGTCCTGCGATTTAACAGACACTGCCTCTCTCTGTATGTCTGTGTGTGTGTGCGTGTGTGTGTGTGTGTGTGCGTGTGGCGATTTAATAAAAATAGATGAGTAAACTGGCATTAGAGTCTGAGTGTGTGTGTGCGTGCCACACACAGACATGAACTTCATTGGCTTTGTGCCTTTGGCTCACTTCAAGCGTTACAAATTTAACTTTAAGCGTTTTGACGCTAAGTAGTTGATGGCTGCATCAGCAGCTAGAGCAGCAGAGCTCCAGATGCTGCAACCATTGGCAACTGCCTTTGAGTGCACTCCCACATTATTTCTTTAGAATATATCAAAAGTTATAGTTAAAGAGTTGCATGTTTGGAGAGTGCAGACACACATATTCCCAGCGATATATATGTATATATAGCCATATATATTTGTATGTATATATTTATAACACCCGCCTGCCGTCGCTGCGCATTCGCTTCCGGCACTTTGACTGCCTTGACTGGTTGATTCTAGTCAGCACGCTTCAATGCCAGAGCACAGCATCCCTTCTCCGACTCCTGCTGACATACACGCATCCTTGAAGCGAAATTGAAGTGTTTGTGCGAAGCGCACAAGTGGCCAAAATGTGCATGAAAATAGCTTAGAGCAGCATGAAAATTGTGACAGCAGCAGCAGGAGCAGCAGCAGCAGCAGGAACAGCAGGAGCAGCAGGAGCAGCAGCAGCAGAGCGCTTTCCCCCAAAACTGATGTCGATGAGCTTCGCCAGCGCCAGCAACAGGACAAAGCGCCAACCACGCTTATGATCACGATGGCAATGCGAATGATAATGTTAAGATGAAAGGAGCAACGAGTATATGGAAATGCGGATGCGAATGATGTTACGCATACTCGTTTCACTTTAATATTGCATTACACTCACACTCCAAGCTCTGCTGCTGCTGCTGCCGCATATTTGTTGAGTATCGTATTAAAAGCAAGCGCAGAAACTAAAAGAACTGAAAAAAATTCTGTTTGCCAAGCGCCAACCGCCAGCAGAAGGACATGGCATGCTCAACAACTTGTTAACAAGTTAAAGTATTTCAATTTATTTTCTAATTAGCTCAACGCTTAAAATGAAGAAAGTAAAAAATCAAATACATATACATATATATGTAGATATGTATATTTTTATATATTTTTATTGCCTACATATTTATGTGATTACTATTATTTTTTGATTGCGCTCTATTTCCCTTGAACATTTATATTTATGTTATGTAATTTAATTGACTTTCTTTTGTTGCATAATATGGCGTATGCGTAACGATGGCAACAATTGCCTGAGCTGTATTCTATGAGGCAGCCAAGCTATTTAGCCTTAACCTAAATGATTTTGAATAATGAATGCAGCTGCAGCTTGCCTCGCCCCGCCCCTTTTTACTCTGTCCCGGAGACCTCGCCGTCTCACAGTTGTCCCTGGCAACCAGATGCCAATTAGCTGCTGCTTTGGCTTTAAATCTCAGCTACTTAGTTTTGAGGTTAAATCTTGGGCAAACTGCTGCGCATGGCTTGACTTGGTGAAAATTCATAAACGAACTTTATTCATTAGTTGGCGACGCAAGTCCAACAAACATCAACAGCAACAGCAGCAGCAGCGGCAGCAAAACTCGTAAGCGAAATAAGTTTCTGTGCAGCGAGTTGCTATGAAATTTAAGCAAGTTGTCATAAAAATGTTCACACCCAAATCGCATTACAAGAAACAGCCAAAAAACCCAGCCATTGCCAGAATGCATCGAATAACCAATGCCACAGTAAAGTTCGCCACCAAAATCCACTGTGGCTACAACTTTTGCTCTTTAGGGAAAGGCTCTAGCTGCAGCTGTTGCTGTTGTTGCTGTTGTTGCTATTGCAGTTCCTGTTACTGTTGCTGCTGTACATTGCTGTTGCTATTGTTGTCCACAACTTTTTGGCTGGTACAATTGACACCTTCGCTATGTGGGTGAAGTGGTCTTTAACGTGGCCTTAATGCAGCCTACTACCTACATCTTAATTTGGCTAGCAGCTTGGCAGGCGCCTCTTGTTATTGCCAGATGCTCAAAAACTGAAAGCGGAAAACTCAAAACTGAAAACTTTGCACACAGCAATTGAAGCGGATGAGCGACATTGTTTTTGCTTACGACAAAAACTAAACGTGCCCAATGCGAAATTCCACTAAATGCGCACAAAAAAGCAAAAAAACAATGAAATGAAAAACAATAAAATTAAAATGAAAGTCACTGGGAGTAAGGCAGGTGGCAGAGAGAGAGAAAGGACAACTTGCAGATATCCTCCGTGCTAAAATTGTACATTTGAATAAGGATTCACCATTTGGCTCCTATCCAAAAAGCCATTAGATATGCCAGGCTTACGAATTTATAGCATGGTTAGATTTGTATGTAATGTCAAAGCAAGTTATATATTCCTAGAGTTATTAACAGATAGTTCAACAAAACTAGCACGCAACTAATACACCCAACTACACTTTTACACTGGGTATAATGGATGGAAAACGATTTCTTTAAGTTGTGCAAGTTCTTTTAATTTTAATTAAACGGATGAGCAGCAATTAGCGAAATAAATTCAACAATTTTGCAAATGAGCCAGGACTGGGGCCACGGCACTACGCGCCCGAGTGGGCGTGGCAAGTGAATCTGTCGTAACTTTTGGCCGGAATGCGGGCCAAATAGCAAACAAACAAAATAGAGAAGCTGACAAAAAAATATGTTTTTACTGCAGAATTTAGAAGTTCAGCAGCAACATAGACAACAACAACTGCAATAAGTACAACAACTACAACAACTAGTTGGTAGAGCTCGCTCCTTTCCATGGGCTCTTTTTATAGGGCCACACTTCAATTTCAAATTGAAGCTCTCGGCTTTCTAGCTTCTCCTCATGCTTAAGTTCCATTTTCAGTTAATTTTTTTTCCATTTATTCATTTTGGCTTTAATTGGGGCTCGCTTACTTGCATTTTCGTTGTCAGTTTTGGATTCGCTCCCCAAGAACTTAGCCAATGGCAAATGCATTCTATTCTCTCCCCTTTTAACTTCTGGCTGTACTTTCGCATTTAATTACGAAAGTTTTTTAATTAAATTACTGTGAAGAACATCTGTGTCAGGCTGAGGTTCTTTTTTTCGGCTTAACATAATGCGCGAGAGAGCAACCCAAATAGCAGCACCCTCGATTTGTGTACTCTATCAATGTGAATCCCCGCATGAAACGAATCTGATGTAATTGTACATTCCCTTTATGTGAAAGGAAACCGATTCTTGGGTTTTGGTGAAGTTTGTAAAGTCTTGAAGCTCACATGCGAAATGCTAAGAAATATAATAATAGATATACATACATACATATGTATATAAATATAAAACCACAATTACCCAGAACATTGCCGGGCAAAGCTTACAATTTTTTGAGTTGCCCTCGCTGTAATTCCAGCGTGGTTTTTGATTATTTCTGAGTCGGTTCAGCAACTGTTTGAGTTGCCCTCGCAACTATTAAATTTGTACATGTTTTTATATATGACGTTCGCAGAAAAATCACCTCGTCTATCTGCTCTCAGGGGCTTATCTTAGGTCAATAAGTTGATAGCACATTCTCGCGCTTGGCTCAGTCGCTAAAATGAGCTCCGCGTGGCAAGCCCTGTTTCTTGTTGTGGTCGCACTCACAGCTGCCGATGCAGACTCTAGTCTGTCTATAGTTCCTCGCGCGGATTGGCATGCTCGGCCACCAAGTGGAGCAATGACAGCCATGTCGCTGCCATTGGGACGTGCAGTGATTGCGCACACGGCAGGACGCAGTTGTACGGATGATCAGAGCTGTGCCGAGCAGGTGGCCAGCATCCAGACGTACCAGATGATTCGCCTGAAATACTCTGATATTAGCTATCACTATCTGGTGGGTGGCAATGGTCGCGTCTACGAGGCTCGCAGTCCCAGTCAACAGGGTGCGATTGCCGCTGGCAATAATGCCAATAGCCTGGCAATCGCCTTCATTGGCAATTTTGATCTGGAGTCGCCCACGGACGCCGCTTTGGCCGCTGCCCAGTCGCTGCTGGAGCATGCTGTCAGCCAGGGTGAGCTGGCACAGAACTATGATCTGTTGGGCCACAGGCAGTTGAGCGCCACCAAAAGTCCAGGCGATGCGCTGTATACTATTATAAAGAGCTGGCCGCACTGGAGAAACGTGGGAGATGTGGCATAGGAATAGATTACAGAGACAAGTGCTTAAATTTCGACACGTAAAGACCACTCCTTACACATTTATTGTAAATATAATTATGTATAATTTGTTGTTTGCTTAAATACGAATACTAAACTTTTAATTTTGTTGATCTGTTTTCTCATTTAATTTGTTTATTAATATAATATGTTTTATTATATTTTGTTTTCTTTCATCTCGATATACTCGCGCGCCGAAACGTTTGGTTGTCGCTTTTGCAAAGCTCCCCGGGAGCACTGGGCCACAATAGAGATTTGAGACATCACATAGTATTCACTGAACTTCAAAAATAAAAACCTAAACTAACTTTACAGAATCTTAAAGCACAGAAGCAAAAGAACAGCTCACTTAATGCAGAGAAGATTAGAGGCAAAACTAGCTGGCTAGCAACATAATCAATATCAAGTGCTGATGCCAATATCAATTCAAATTTATATATATATAGATAGATACATATCCATATATATATATATGTGTTCATATAGATATATAGTTTATGATTTAGAAAATAGAAATAGAAAACAAGGAACTATACAAAATTCGTAAAGTACTTAGGTAAAATTGCACTAATGAACGCCACCGTTCGTGGCACCGTTTCCATTCTGCTGCTGTGCCGCCACGATGGGCAGTTGGAGCAGCCAATCTCTCTTCACCTGGCCCTCGGGCGTATCACCACGCTGTGCGCTTAGCGTTTGGAAGCACGTGGTCAATCCCACGCTGGGCGTGAACTCGGCTCGTTCCCGCAATTCCTCTTCTGTGGCCAGCATAATACAATCCTCGTCAATCTCCTCGCCATCCGCATAGGCCGGCTGATGTTGATCGAGGCCGTTTCGCTGCTGGGCTATGCTGTCACTGTTGCGCCGAAAGGAATCGTCGGTCATCCGCAGGAAATTATATAATGCCACACAGCCCAGCACCACTTCGTTGACGTGCTTCTCGCTAACGCGCAGTGGCTGCGCCAGTATTGGAAATATATTGCACAATATCCGCAACGTTTGTTCTGCATGAGCATTGATTTGTTCCAGAGCAGCGTATGCGGCACTTTCCTTGGCCACCAGCCGTGTGCTGACCAAGTACGACGTGCTCGGTAGCACCGCATCGCCGGCGAGATAATAGCCCTTGCGATGCGGCTCAGATTTGGCCTCCAGTGCCTGCATCTTCTGCTCGATATGATCGACGGCAGTGGTCTGGATGAAGATATCATTTGGTCGACTGTTCGCTGCACGCTCCACCTTCACATACTGGAAATTGTTGTCCGCATCGACGATGGCCGTAAAGATGACTGCCGCACGCTTGCGTTCGTCGTTGCTGATGCTGTTCTGCAGCTGAATGCTGCGCATAAACAGATTACCCACACACTGGGGCAGATTATGTTTGCGCTCCATTTCGGTGGCCGCGTTGCGCCACTGCTCGTCAGTCTTTGGTAGTGTCACGTATTGGTCCTTCAGGTGCTCGTAGATGCCCATACAGATATTGGCAATCATTTCGTTTATCACAAATTTTGAGGCACGGAAGCAGTAGTTTCGACAAGAATGCACTTCACCTGCAACATATACACATATATCATGATGTATATTAATCATTCTATATATATAGTTTTAGAATGGGATTGAAATCAATTTATTAGTATTTTGCTTACCCGTTGCCAAATACTTGAGCGTTATGGCCAGACGCTCTTCGGCGCTGAAAGATTTCTTTTTGCGCTGCGGCGCATACTGACTGATAATGGGCTCCAGTTTCTCTACCAGATAACGAAACTGGCTCTCGGTTATGGCTAGGAAGTAATTCAAATGGTAGCACTCGTCCTTGCGCGACTGCAACTCACTGAGCAGGTTCTCCTTACTGAGAAACTCCGATTGGTTCTTGCGGAGCCACTCTTTGGTCCATTCAAGACGCCGTCGCGTGTTCAATATGCCAGCTAGGTCGAGCGCACTGATTTTAGATGTTTGCGGCCGTGTGAGCACCGAGGTGCGTGCCGCACCACTCGCTCCTACTGCAGCAGCACCACCACCAGCTGCATTCAGTGCATGGGCATCATTGCGTTCTGGTCCAGGGGCGTTGCCATTGCCGTTGTCGTTGCCATTGCCATTGGTATTGTCCTGCGTGACCCCATTCGCAACAGCCGCACCCACGCCCACCTGATGACTGCCAACGCCAGCAGCGACGCCGCCGCTGCGATTTACATTCGTGCCACCGTCGCGCTCGCGCAGCACACCGATAACCTTTAGTTTGATTTTTTCCATTGCCTGGAAATGTATTCAAAATTTGTAGTGGGCATCTCTCATCAAAACAGTTCGTCAGTTCATCGTACACGCCCCGCCCCGCCCACGACAACCACTCGCCCTCGTGTACAGGGCTGTCACAGTCGTTTGTGTGTGTGTTTGTGTGTGTATGACTGTGGCGTTTTGTGCAACAAATCGATTTTTACTCACCCTCACTCTCCGCTGCGTTGAAATGCCTTTCGCTGCTGCTGCTGTTGCTCCCGTTCCTTCGTGCCTTCGTCTTTACCGTTGCTGTTGCCGTCGTCGTTGCTGTCGTTGTCGTCGCTGTGTGTATAACCAGTTTCGTTCTTTGAGGAGAACACGGTTTGACTGTTGTATAATTAGAATTATTTGCACCACTGTCTCAACATTCGTTTTATCTTTATCTTCAGTGAATTTCACAAATTTGCACGTAGATTTTCGTTTTGATCTATCATCTGATTCTTGGCTTTTGTGAATTCAATACGATATGCGATAGCAACAACGACGAAGAATCTGAAATTTTGCCCGTAATTTCATAGTCAGTTTGTGCGCTGTCTTATATTGTTTAACTTTGTTTTAGCTGCTATGCAATTATGTGCTTAAAAACCACATTTTTCTTGATTTTTTCACTATGCAGTTGCCCTTCTTCCAATTTTCTGTTCCATACGCACGAAGTATTGCTTGTTCGCTTCGTCTTGCTGCTTCGTCAGCTGTTGCTTTCGTCGTCAGCTGTAATGTGTTGAGGTGCAGTGTTGTCGAGCTACCTGCTGCAGAAAATGCCAGTGGAATATTGAATTGATGCAATGAATTTGGTATTTTTTTCATTTCAAATGACAATGTAAGCAAGCCTGCTGCTTAAATAATACGTGATTAAATCTAAATCTAAACACAGTCAGTTACAAAAAATTATTATAGAAAATGTTTCTATTTCTTGTTACAAAATCTGTTTGTAGTTTGACCTATAATTGAAATCAAAATACTGACTTAAAGATTTTAAAGTACGCCAGTGAAATCCACATTCAGGCTAAGAATTTCCGTCCTTGCCTTGGCAGCCCCAAAATCAGTATTTTATAGTAATTTAAAAATACTAAATAATCAGTTTCAAACGATTATAACGGCCATTTTGTTTTCGAGTCAGCCATTTCACGTACTTTTTTTTTATGGTTATGTGAGTACGCCATAGATCCAAAATAAAACAATTATAGCCATTTTTTATTAAGCATTTTATTTGGTTATTCATACGCGTGTGGTTTACAATACAAATAATGTTTTTTTTTCTTGTTTTGTTTTTTTTTCTATTTGTTGTATGTTTTTAACACAAATATTATTATATGTATGTATAATCCAGTACACTGGCGATGCTAAGACATTGTAATCTTGTAATAATTTAGTATTAATTATGAATACACGGCAAAGATGTGCATTACGAAAATTAGCATTAAGTATACGACTCTGTTGTATGTTTGCGTCTTTATGTGAATAATTACCATACATCGGCTGTGTTCATCTTGTATATAAGTAATTTAAATTTTATCTATGCAAGTTTCTGTTTGGTTTTGTTTTGTTACTGTATAATAATATAATGTATGCATTTATGTATATTTTTCATTAAAATATGCAAGCGTAAAAATTTGCTTGGTTCTTGTAAAAAATGAGACTTTAAAAGCATTTCACTTCCCAGGCCTTCACTACTTGCTCTTTACATCCGTTTGCAATTGTATATTTTGCTTAAATTAAACTACAATAATAAGCGACTCATTTAATACATACATATAATAGATATAACTACATCAAATTAAAAGCAAATGTGGATTCTGCATTCGATTACAATGCGTTTAGCTCGATAACTCTTGTTTCTTTGAAGATTTCATAAACATGTAATTATAAAACATTAAAGCCAATTATAGAAAAATGTGTATTAGCTTTCGCTTCCATATTCAACTTTGCGATTTTTTATAGTTTTTATAAATATATAAAATATATATATCTATGCATGTATATATATTTATTTATTATTTAAAACTCATGTGAATGCATTTCATATTCATTTAAAATGTTTATACTGATGAAAAAATGACGAATTTGCTAGTTTTTATTATAATATGATCATCAAGCTTTTAGTAATATGAAAGTCCGTGACATAAAAAGTTGGTGATGTACTGTCCCATTCAGTGTGTTTCTTAGTCAGGATATAGGATTCAATCTGTACTTCCATCCTTAGTTGAACGTCTTGTCTGCAATGGTACATAAGAAAATATCAGAATATTTAGTAAAGGCGAAATTGAACTTTCTATAAAGGCGACATATTTTCTGTCTCTGTCAAAGTTGAGCTCTGCTGCTTCTATGTTGAGACTAAAATAATAACCGAAAATCAAATGTACAACTAAAAGCCACAAGCCTTGCCTTATAATGCTTACCTAGCCAAATATTCTTAGTCATTGTTTAAGCCCCTTATTAATTAACTCTTTTCTTCTCATCTTTATTGGTGTTGTTGCTGCTGTTGCTGTTGTTGCGGTTGTGTCCTTAGATCTTCATCCTCAACCACCGTCGACTCGTCGTGCGACCAAAAACTGGCCGACATTTGAGATGATGACATGCCACCCACGCCAGGGAATGAATCCTCCATTAACGTACTTGATGCACAGCTCGTAATGCTCCCCGACATCTGAGAGTTTCCAGCGCTGGTCTGATACGTAGCCGTTGTACCAGCTGAGCTGGTAGTTTGTTCAATGCACAGGTTTAGAGAATCAACGGAGATATCCTTGGACATGCCGCTCTCATCCAGAGGCAACTCATGAATGCCACTTCCACCTCCGCCGCTGGTAACCGTTGTGGTGGTTATCACACGTGTGACAGTGTGTTCTTGGCCATCGGCGTCTGTGCTGGTGGTTGTGGTTGTTGTGGTGGTGGTTAAACCATCTCCTAACGTTACACCACCACCAGTGACCAGCTTGGACATAAGATCCAGTTGCTCATCCCCAAACGATTCAATACTCTCCTGTCGCGAATGGCGCTTATCTATTTCCAAGGAGTCAATGTCCGAGCGTGTGGTCGCATCTTTGGAGATATCGAAGCTCTCTATGCTGCTGGTCATCATGTCATGGCTTCGAATCTCCATGCTATCGATGCTGTCCTTCTCTGAATCCTGGCTGTCAATTTTTGACTTCGGTTCCAGCTCGGTGGTTGACAGCTCGGTTATCTTGACTGTGCCACTAACTGCCTTCGAGTCGAATTCGTCCCTCTCCAGTTGTTGCTTGAGCAAGAGTTCAAGGTTTTCCGCTTGGCCAGCTGGCAGCACTTCAGTGCGGGTCACAGTGCGCGTTACCTTGGTAACCACCACATTGCCAGAGGCACCATGGTCGCTGCCGTTTGATTTGTTGGATTCGTCTGAACGTGAGAGCATTGCCGCCTCCTCCTTGGCTTTGATCTCAATTAAATGAGCTTCAATGCATGCATTTTCCAGTCCCTCAAAATCTTTGAGGCTAGATATTGAGACATCATCGCCAGGCGCTGTTCCACTGCCACTGTGTCTCACCATGTAGCGGCGTGTAAAGCTACCATTACTAGAATCTGTGGAGCCTTGGTGGCCACGATTTCGGTTCTCTAGCGAAATGGCTTGCTCCAGGGATTCGAACTCTTGCAGGCTGCTCATGGACACATCATCGTGCTCACCGCGCGAATGATATCGACGTGCTGCCAAATCATATTCTGGTGTACTCGAGAAGGAATCCTTGAAGCTGCTAATGCGACTGCTGCCCACCTCAAACTCGCCATCTTCCTCCTTAATATCCTCCAATACAGCGCCCGCTAGATCATAGGGATAGCGCAGTTGTGTGTCAGTCAGCTGCATCTCGACCCAACGCTTATTAGCAGCTGCAGTATCGCTTGAATCGCTTTCCTCCTGCTGTTCGCTGCTGCTGCTGGCTCCAGTTGGCGGACTTTCTTCGAACTCAAAGTTGAGGTCGTCCTTGTACAGCTGGGAACCCAATTTGGGATCGGCAGGTGCTGATTTGATTATAATTTTTTCAACATCCTGATCATGCTTTTGCTCATATTTGGTTGGCTTAATCTTTATGCTTTTTCCGCCCAGATCAACCTCATTGGCCTCTTTGGCCACCTCCTCAATGATGACAAACTCATCTGAGATATCAGGTTGTTCAACCATTTCAAAGGAGTCGGGCGAATCAGCTGCTCTTTGATCATCGTAATCGGCACCTACTTCGGCTCGCTTGAGCTCTTCGAGCTTCTGCTTATATTGTTCCTGCACACGCCTCTGGAAGTCGAGCTCCTTTTCTTCCTCTCTAGCTTTTTGGTAAATGGCCGCATCACTTGCCTTGTTTAGCTCCTCCTCAGTGCGAACTTTATACAAAGTCTTCTCCGGAAAGTCATCGGTGTCTTCTTCCAAAATCGGTGACTTTACATCCTCGGTAACCATTATGTCAGGGATATTGGAGTAGTCTTGCATATTTTGCGAAGGTCGTCGCTCTTCTATCATGGCTGCTTCCGCTTCCAGCTCCTCTGTCGCATCCTCAACAATAACTTCGGCTACCAGCTGAGAGGGTGTGAATGGACGTTTCTCAAGCTCTGAGCTGTGATCCATCTCAGCAGCTGCTTGCTTTTTTTTCTTATGCTTTCGTTCTTTCGGAGAGCGGAATTGACGAGCATATTCGGATTCGTAGGGGTCTGTATCAGACTCACTTTCCGATTCCTTGCCTTCACCTGGTGTTGGTGTATCTTTGTCTAAATTCTTTAACGCGTCTCCCGAAATTGTTGTACTCTCGTTGCGCTTGTGACCACGCCTCTTCGACTCACTGCCAGGCGGTGTACTGGCATTCGAGTCTTGTGGCGAACTTTCTTTACTTTCCATTTCCATAATAAATGTGTCTTCGGGTACTGATGCGGATGGAATTGGATCCTCATGGCCATACTGAAAACCTTCAATACCTGTCAATGACGAGGAGCCAGCAGAGCCGATTATATCGTCAAAGTTTTCCACAACAGTATCAATATTTGATGTACTCGACATGCTGACAGAGAGGATACTTCCCTCATCTAAGCTTGAAGCTAGCTTCGACTCGTCAATTGAACGCCTCGAATCACCGTGATAGAGCAGTATATCTTCTCCTTTTTCGCTTTCACGGGGGCTATCCATCTTTCCCTCTTTCTCTTCAATTGGATAAGCTAGTCCCCAAGTGCGTTCGATCTCTCTCGGTTTGGGATACTCCTCAGTCTGTGCTGTCTCTGACGTTTGTTGCAGAGGCATAACTTCAGACTCCGACTTGGGCTTGAATATCATTTCCTGAGAGCGCTTCATCGCGCTTTGCTGTTCAGTTGTGGGATAGGCAGAGGCTATCATATCAAGGCTCTCATCACTATCGTCGTCATCAGCTCGCAGCTCGTGCAGGCGAGCCATTTCTTCAGCCTCCAAGGCGTCAGCTTCTGTTGAAGATGCTACCAGAGTCTCTGATAGCTCAGAGACATCAATGCTTATCAGATTGGCTGAAGTTTCTGACTGGGAGTCCAGGCTGCGCATGCTCTCATGCGAGCTAATCGACTTTCCACTGCTGCTACCTAAAGTACTGACTGCACTCACATACTCGGTGCCATCACGACATGTGGAAGGTGTGAAATCACGAGCAGTTTGATACTCGCTTGATGTTCCGGTACCTGTAAGCAAGTTTTCTACATCTGACGATAGTGGACGACTCTGTGTTTTATCGAAACTCTTATGGTAGCTGTCACTGGAGCTGGAGTGATCTACATCTGGAATGGACCAGCGGTTGGTGGAGTCTGGCGACGAATCAGTTTTTATGCGATGTACTACTAAGTCGACTGGCTTAATACTGTGATCAGAAACTGCTTCCTCAAAGGTGCTGCTGATCGACTTATCAGCAACGTTGCCCTCTGCGACAATAGATGCTGTGGCTAGCCTCTCTGTGTAATAGTCCTCCATGGAGCTAAAGTCTTCAGCTGTTTCAGTAGATATGAAGCCAAGTGAGACTTGCTCCTCCTTTGCCAAACGCTCCTCCATTGAACTAAAGTCTTCAGCTGTGCCTGTTGAAACAAATCCTAGGGAGCCATGATCATCACGTCGATCTGCTTCGCTAGGCACATCGTTACCGTAATGAGCAATGACAGCTTGTTTGTTTAATGTCTCCTTTAATGTTGTATCAAAGAGACCCTCTGGTGGTTTAGTAGCATCTATTGTGGAGCCTTGACGTTCTGGTATGCCTATAAAAGATGAAGCATCCTCAACTTCAATATCAGAACTTAAATCTTGAGGCACTTTGCTAAGCTCAAACTCCCTTTTAACAGCCCCCTTGGATTCTTGAATTTTTTCTATGGGTTTCTCAGTCTGAGGCTGCTGTGGCGAATGAAGTACCTTTGGCTTGCCTGCAGTTGGAATTTCTTTTTCAGCCATTTCCCACTCACTTTTCTCAAGTGGCACCTCGAATTTGTCTGGCTTCTCAATAATAGTGTTGACTATTTCTGGAATTTCCTTACTTGATTCTTCGCTACTCGAAGGCGCCACCTCGATAACCGCACGACCACTAGAGCCGGTCGACGTGGTTAAGCTTTCTTCGGTGGTTACTTTAGACAACTTAGCTTCGGTGGTTTTATCTTTTTCAGCATTTTCGAATTCCAGGATATCATTTCTAGTTTCCGAGCTTTGTCTAATTATTTTGCTATCCAAAGCAACTGAATCATCGGGTTTCATAGTTACGTATTCCTTAAAGGCGTCATTAGCTTCATCTGAATCAACTGAGACTTCCTTCATAAGGCATATATCCTTTGCTTCGATCTCGGTCATTTCTGTCTTCGGCTCTTCGTCCTGCGGCGTCATACTAGGGGATTTCGTAAAGGTTTTCGTGATTACATTTCGGCTTGATTCGCCAATGTAAAAGCTTGTTGTCTTCTCGACACCTTCAGATTTTTCAGTGTCTGCTTCGTCTACTGAAATTTCGCTGGTTGGCTCGAAGCTTTCAGTGTGATCCTCAGATGCAGTTGTGGTTGTTGTTGTGACAATATCCCTTAGCTGCGAACGGATGGACAGCTCTGTGGAGGGCTCGTCTGTTTTGGAAATATCCTCTGTAAAATCGAAACTACGTAGGCTAATGCTGTCGGATTGCTCGCCCAATGCTGCCAGATTCTCAAACTGATCTGTGTGCTTAATAGGAGCACGGGGCTTCGGAACTGGTGCAGATGCATCAATATTTATATCGATCGGTATGTCTGATTGCAGAACTTGATTTGGAATGGTGGTGCTATCTGTGCCTTCGGAGATGGAGTCGGGCGGGCTTGCTTTGAGTACGCGAGGTTTTGGTGTGGGTGTGTCTTGACTGGTGGTCGTGAATGTATTGGTTTCGACCACCGTTTCAGCTGCTGTTTTAGTTGTTGTTGTTGTTGTGACAACAGCCGACGGTGGTATAGGAGTGGTATCGGTTGAGATTGGTAAATCGCCGCCTGTTTCTACAAAACAATAGGTGTGAAAATAAAAGCAATTTTAAAAGTGTGTTGCGAAATTGAAATCAGAAAGAAGATGAGAAAGAGGAAACACAAGTATACACAAGAGAGCAGGAGGATGAACAGAACAGAGTGTAATATAAGAGATATGAGTGATTAGTAAATAGATTGATAGATAGGTTCATAGAGGTAGAGTAGATAGATAGATTGATAGAATAGGTGTGAATGATTGACTGACATTTATGGAGTTGACATGCATATTTCATATGAATAAACTAGAACAAATTGTAACAATTCGAAACATAAGATTAAATGCAATTAGAGCTCAACTTGAACAAAAAGTATTTAGATATTTTCGCTTTTATTGGCCGCCATTTCACAGGTGTTTATGAAACGTAAACCAATAACGAATGTTATATGTTTTACATCTAGATTTTGTATTCACAATCTACAGAAGTCACCAATAGAGGAACCATATACAAAGCAATATTTATGTATAAATCAATGTGTTAAGTGTGTGGCTATATAGTTGTTATACTGATGATACCTGTAGTCAATTCTTGTATGTCATTATCGGGCGTTAACTGGGTTTGTGCCATATCGGCCATTGTATTAGTTGTGGGCGAAACACTATCATCCCAACTGAGCTTCGAATACTCGCCCTGCAGGGCGCTTATCTCATCCTCTTGTACAACTGTTTCGAATGCCTCATCGAATCGGGCGCTGACATCGTCGACGTCAGCGGATAGCTTTTCGATCTTGTGCTCGATGCGTCTGGTACGCACCTCCATTTTGTCTTCCCCTTCACTAGGCTCTACACACATACATACGCGATTTGTAAGTATTTTTGGGGATGAGACATGATCAACGGGTAGCAAGCATACAAAGAATATAGGATAATGATTAAATTTAACGGACTACTGCGACCCAATATGTGGGAGTGTATATTTGATGGCGCTAAGGTCCTATAAGGTTCCTGCTAACTGCTATTATTGTACATCGAACAGATTGTTGCCATGGCATTATAGATTACCTTTTGCTGTCGATGAGGCAAGTGGCTGTTGCTGTTGTTGTTGTTGTTGTTGGAATTGCGTTGTTACTGTTGTTGTTGTAGTTGTTGCTGTTATGTTTTGGGCATGCAAGGGTAAATTAATGTGCTCATCTGTGAAACTCATATTATCATCGAATGATTTGCCCGACATGGACTCAATAGTTGGCGATTTGATGACATCAACGCCGACAATATCGTCGCATGTTATGGCATAATTCTCACTCTCAGAATTGTATTCGTGCTTTATGAAATCGTGGCCATTGGGCTGATCCCCATGGCCTTCAATGAAATCGACACTCTCTTCGAGCACATTATCGACTAGAATTTTGGCTTCCTCGCGTATGCGTGCCACACGATTAACATCGTCGCCATCATCACCTTCACCAACTTTAAGATCACCTGTAAAACAATTGCACATATTCATTGATAGGTAGAAATTAGACAGACAGATAGTTGACAAGCTTGGAAATCATGAACGGCATGAGAAGCGAATTATCAAAATCTTGTGATTAATTTGAATACGTATGTGCAGTATTATGTGTTAGGTAGAAGATGGAGTTGAAAATGCGGTGATATTGGTGAAGTGAGCGAGATCTTTGAGCAGCGTATACGGTTTGTCAAACTGAGTTAATTGACTTAATAACTTTTTGACTCAATGAGCTTTAATTGCATTTGTTAAACAATAAGAAATCACTTATAATTATCAAAAATACTTGTGAAGCGCATGAGAAAATGTTCGCGCAAAATCAAGATAAGCATTTTATTTAGACGGTAGATCGCTGAACTTACCAAAAGTATGACAGATATTCTCTGTATGCAGAATGGTTGGGGCAATTGTTGTGTTCGTAAGGCCTTCTGTAAACGAACAAGCGAATGATTAGTAAGAGTATGGAACTTTGGGAGAGTAACATAAAAGTAACCTAAAAGCGATTACATACGTTAATTATACGCTACAAAATAAAATGATAACACGGACTCAAAATAAGGACGAAACAAACAGATTCCAAAGATCTTTTTTCACATTTCTGTTAGCTCTAATTACTAAGTACTTAGAATGTTAGTTGCACGACGCTTAGGTGATTAGAAATGTTGTTTTTGTTAGTATTGTACGGGGGCACAAAGTTAAGGGAGACATTAGCATTTAAATTCAGGCTTTTTGTTGCTTGTTGTGTGGTGAAAACTTTAACGAAAATTTAATTTTATGCATGTTAATTATTAATTGTTTGGGTTTACTTACAATATGCTTGAGTGTATGTGTTAAATATTTTCAGTTGAATTTATTCATTATATTAGATAGCTTATTTAGACACTTATACGAGTTATGCAGCTATTGTTAAATTGGTTGTTTGGTAAGGATTGGATACTTGAAGACTAGTTGTCGACTCTAGCGGCCGACTCATCGGACTCAACATATTCCACATCGGTATGGGCGTCTCTTATCACGCCCTTTATATGCACCCTTTCGGCGTCGGCATTGTAGCTCCTGCCGCTTTTCTCATGTACCACGGTATAGCTCTCATTCAGCATATCGTTCAACTCTTTGCTGTTGCTATTGGCCACCTTGATGACCGGTGGCTCGAGTACGTCCTCTGCATCAGATGGGAGTTGCACGTCCTCCACATCTGTGTTCTGCTGACTGATTGCGTCGTTTTTAAGCAAACGCAAGTGAAGTGGCTGCACTTTATATGTATTCTGGGACACCTTGGGTAGTTCAGCTGGCGGTAAGGATGAATCAGAACCAGAACCAGATACATCATCGGTGGAAGCTTCATCGGAATCAGTGTAGCCCTTGGCTTGTTGCTTCAGTTGGGCCACACGCTTCACGCTGGGCGGTAAGTCACATTCACTCAGTTCCATGTCCTCTACATCGGTTATGCCATCCTCTTTGCCCTTGACAATATCAAGCAGCTTGTTTTTTCCCTTGCTTAGAGTGCGAGTCTTCATCTTCTTTCGTCGATTGGTGCCGGCCACAAAGATTTCCTCAACATCAGTCACAGATTCGGCATTCGAAAGCACCTCCAAACGCTTATTTTGCTGCTTCAACAATTCATTGGAGACAATGACTTCATTTTCTATAAGACTCGCTGCTCCCATGGCCATTTCCTCGGCAAGTGAGATATTTGTACTCAAGTCTTCGGCACACGAGTATTCATCTGAATCGGTATTATTCACGTCTTTCAAGTGATTGTATATACCAAACTCATAATTGCTCTTCATTGGCATAACATTGGTAATCGTATCTCCATTCTTATCCTCTTTAAGCTCAACGACCTCGCGATGGGGCACTGGCAATGCCTCGGAGGCAACAGGAATGATTTCGGGCAAGGCGCTTTCAAGTGAAAGGTCATCGCAGCACATGTCCTCTACATCAGTTAGGCATGTACCATCATCACCAGAGGCTAGAATGATAGCACGTGGAATCGGCTGTTCATCTTCATCCTCGTCAAAGCTATCATCTGCTGCTGAATCATCGATGCCCTCAATATCTGTGAGCACCTCTTCGTGTTTCGGAGCCACTTGCAGGAAATCATTTTTCTCAGTATTGAATAGTGTTGACCTTGAGTTCCGGCGGTGCTCTCCACTAGCGTTAATGAAGGCCACATCGATTGGTGGCAAACTGGCTTCACTGATGCTCGCGCTCCTGGCAGCAGCGCCGCCCGATTCCGACTCAGAGCCCGAACAGGCTATTTGACATACCTCTTCGCTGCCACTGCCAGACACCTGGAGCACCTCGTCCTCAGAGTTGCCGCGCGCATGAATACCAATGCCGGTGCAGTCGGACATGGCGGATGCCAAGTCACTAATGTCGCTAACGGCGGAGATATCTTCATATTGGTCAGAGTCATCTTCGTGCTTCTCGCCATCGGCTATGTTCACACGTCCCTGATCTCCCACAGCATTGTCTAAGTCAACACAGACAGACTTTTCACAGCCATAGTCCACCTCGGAGTCTGTGTCGTAGTCTTCGCAGTCGGTTAACAAATCGGCCAGGCCATTCAGATTTTGTGCTTGAAGAAAATTGCCATCTTTGATTTCACAGCTCTCCCTAGCATCGTTGTCCACAGCTTGCTGGTTTTGCAATCCTTGCTGTAAGAATTCGCGCAATGACAATTTCAACTCGGGATAAGCAACGCTTTTGTCATCATCGTCCGATTCTGTGTCGTAGTCCTCCACGTCAGTAACATCGTTCTCAAGAGGACTTGGTTTTTTCGGCTGGGGTTTTAGTCTTGGCGATACATTACCAGAGCTGTGCCGAGAGTTGAGTCTTAGTACCTCAGCCTGGCTATCGAAATCCTCAACATCTGTGACGCCGCCGTTGCTGTGGCCATAGTCCATATCATTGCTATCGGAGTCATGTGAGGATGAGGAAGAATTGGAATGCTGCTCGGCAGTTACGGATATAGTTGGGAGTTTTTTGGACATATTGGTGGGTTTGGTTGGTTTGGTTGGTTTGGTTTGGTTTTACTTGATTGAACTGTGGTTTTTATATATTTGTATTGGGTTTAGTTATTTGCGTTAGCTAGTTGTGGAAAATAAGTTAAAATTAAATTGAATAAAAGCATTTTGCAAATTGATATCAATTAGAAAAGTTGCGTAATGTTTTGTATTGCCCTAAGCATGGTGGGTATCGCTCTAAGCTATGCTTAATAAATGTATGATAGTGCTCTAAGCCTAAATGTATCTATTTACCTTTGGTTGTGCAGTATTTCTCCGTCTCTTTCTTTTGACGACTCTCACTCACCGCCACAATGCTGCCGCTCTCGACATGCAATTGTTGCGATGATTCTACTGCACTGCCCGATGAACCTACATGAGCATGCTGGTGCTGATGGTGGCGCCGCAATGTTTCCTCAATTAAGGCTAAGGGACTACGAGTTGGCTTTGGGGAGCCGGGGCTGGCGGCCTGCAAGCGCTCGGGATCACCAGCGCCAAACATGGGCAGTGCAACAGAGTCGGAGAGACTGGAATCGGTGGTATCAATAAAGCTGACATCGAATTCGTTAACATAGCGCTGCTGTTCATTTGTGGATTGCGGACGCATGCCAATCGATGAATGGTGCTCTCCATCAAAATCGGGCTGGCGGTAGATTACTTCTAGGGGTTTGTCGGGGCCGAAAGTCTTAGTGAAAACCTCGCTGGTTAGCACCTTGCGACTGTTGCTGCCGCTACCAGAGGATGATGAGGTAGAGCTTTTTGTACTATCACTTGATTTAATTGATCGTATGGTTATCACCTCGGAGTCGTCATCAACGAGCACGGTGCTAACCGCGCCGGTTGTGGCCGTCGGTGCCTTGTGAACGCGCACTGTCGATGTTGATGTGGTAACCTTCTGCTCTGCTGATAGCTTCATATTGGTCTTCTCTTTGTCAGTCTTACGACTGACCGTCACGGAACGAACGCTGCGTCTAGTGCTGCTGGAGGAGCCACTGGCACTGGTACTGCCACTGGCTGAAGTGCTCGACTCGTTCATTGTATCTTTCATCTGTTTTTGAAGTTTGGGCTCTATGGAACTGCGTATGTTTTTGCTACTTCCCTCGCTCACTTTGCTCACTGTCTTCCTAACGATTTTCTTATTGTCTATCTGAGGTTTTAAAACGGTGTCATCACTTTTGTTGCTTAGCTTAGATGAAGTTTTTGGTGTTACGGAAGACAAGCTAACTGGAACTTTGGTGCGTTGTTGCATAGTTGTTGTAGTTTTCTTCTGTAGACTTTTGTTATCAGATTCTATGGAAGTTCTGTAGACAATGGATTTAGTTGCATTAGCTGATTGTGTCTTCATGCTTTTAGTTATTTGGCTCTTGGAGCCTATCACGTTTGTTTGTTTATTCTCTTTGGATGTTTGTTTTTTGTAAAGGCGATCCGTACTCTTTAATGACTCCTTACTATCTGTGTGGGAGCCTCTTTTGGTCAAAACTAAAGGCTTTTCTGTACTCAATTTCTTTTGTTTTTGATCTATTGACGAGTTTTTTGTCAAGGCACTTGTCACATTCTTTGTCTTATATACACTTTGTCGATTGGTTTGTGTCGGAGCTGGAGATTTTGGCGGTGCTGGTGATTTAGCTGGAGCCGGAGTCACACTTCGGCTTTCGTTCTCGGCATTCCGGCCGTAACGCATACTGTGAGCTAATGTTGGCTGCATATATCGGTGTGTGGTGGTAGATGGAGTTGGCGTTTTTGTTCGCTTTTCTTCGACAATTTTTGTCTTTGAGGTGGTCTCTTTTTTCATTTTTATATTAACCACTTTTGCGTTTTTGCTAACATCCTTTCTTACGATAGTTGTTTTCGCTGTTGTGGCTTTAGTTGACGGACTTGCGGAGCGAGCTGAGCTGTTGTATGGTATTTTAGTGACATCTGTTTTCACCCTAGGTCTAGGCGTTGTGGAGCGACTATTATCGCCTTGAGGATGACTTTCATAAAATATTGAGCTTGATGCTGGACTTGAAGATCTTTCAAAGTGAATTTCACTTATTACTCTACTTGTAGCCGATGCGGAGCTTGTCGTTGTGGAAACAGAGCTTGTCACTGATCTCCTCGACTCGGGTTTCTTATCAGCTTTCGACGATTCACTTGACATGGGTTTGGGCTGCCCGGATAGTTTGCTTGCGACCTTTGTAACTTTTGGCTGTGTTTGTGGAGCTTTCTTTTCTATTGTCCTTGGGTTTTCCTTATTATCTATTGGTTTTTTAGTCTGTGGTTTTATTTTTGCAGCTGCCGTCGATTTTGCATTGAAACTGCTTATAAGTTTTGGTTTTGTAATTGGAGTCTTCGTTTCCTTTAATTTATTTGGTACTACATCTATACCTGTGTCGTCTAACTTCACAAAATAGGCAACAGGGCGAACTTCTTTGCACTCAATATTTTTTCTGTCATGAGAAGTTATTTCATCTTTCAACTGACTAACCCCCGAAGCTTTTTCTCCTACTATAATGTAAGCATTTTTTAATGTATCTTCTACAATATCTTCAACTGACCGTTCACTTTCGGTAAATATATCATCCTTATGATCTAATTCTTTACGAGCCTGCAGACATTTAAGAGTTTCATTAACAATTTTTTCTGCCTCCTCATCCCCAGCTCTTAAAGTCTCTTCAACTATTTGTTGAACAGATCTTGTATCATATACATCAACCACGCCATCCGAAAATCCCTTATGAGCTGAGATTGCAAAACTAGTTGGGGACTTGGGTTTATCAACAGACTCCCGAGTCTCACTGACAGAAGTAATTTTACTTGTAGTCATAGAAAGTAGAACCAGAGGTGTGGTGGAGGGAAGGGCTTTATCTTGAGGTTTATCGAAACTTGTCTCTTCATCGCTTTCGTCGTCAGAATACTCCTTTGGAGTTTGCTTAGATATATCCACAGGAGACTTGGGTTTCTCATCTAATTTAGTTTGTGGCTTATCGTCTTTTACGTCAGCGATTGGTTTTAGAATATCGTCAGATTTTTGGATAGGTTTGTCTGCAATTGGCAGAAGAGGAGAGGTTGAAGCAATGGGTTTTTCTTGTGGCTTCACAGCTTCCAATTCTTCATCACTCTCATCGTCTGAATATTGTTTTGGAATTGTCTTTGCTAACTTAGTTGGGGTTTTGGGTTTCTCAACAGATTTTACTGCATCTGTAGGCAGCTTGACAACATCTTTGATTTGTATATCAACAGACTCCCGAGTCTCACTGACAGAAGTAATTTTGCTTGTACTCATAGAAAGTGGTACCAGAGGTGTGGTGGAGGGAAGGGCTTTATCTTGAGGCTTATCAAAACTTGTCTCTTCATCGCTTTCGTCGTCAGAATACTCCTTTGGAGTTTGCTTAGATACATCCAAAGGAGACTTGGGCTTCTCATCTAATTTAGTTTGTGGCTTATCGTCTTTTACGTCAGTAATTGGTTTTAGAATATCGTCAGACTTTTGGATAGGTTTGTCTGCAATTGGCAGAAGAGGAGAGGTTGAAGCAATGGGTTTTTCTTGTGGCTTCACAGCCTCCAATTTTTCATCACTCTCATCGTCTGAATATTGTTTTGGAATTGTCTTTGCTAACTCAGTTGGGGACTTGGGTTTCTCAACAGGTTTTACTGCATCTGTAGGCAGCTTGACAACATCTTTGATTTGTATATCAACAGACTCCCGAGTCTCACTGACAGAAGTAATTTTACTTGTAGTTATAGAAAGTGGTACCAGAGGTGTTGTGGAGGGAAGGGCATTATCTTGAGGCCTATCAAAACTTGTCTCTTCATCGCTTCCGTCGTCAGAATACTCCTTTGGAGTTTGCTTAGATACATCCAAAGGAGACTTGGGCTTCTCATCTAATTTAGTTTGTGGCTTATCGTCTTTTACGTCAGTAATTGGTTTTAGAATATTGTCAGATTTTTGGATAGGTTTATCTGCGATTGGCAGAAGAGGAGTGGTTGAAGCAATGGGCTTATCGTCTTTTACGTCAGCAATTGGTTTTAAAATATCGTCAGATTTTTGGATAGGTTTATCTGCAATTGGCAGAAGAGGAGTAGTTGAAGCAATGGGTTTTTCTTGTGGCTTCACAGCTTCCAATTCTTCATCACTCTCATCGTCTGAATATTGTTTTGGAATTGTCTTTGCTAACTCAGTTGGGGACTTGGGTTTCTCAACAGATTTTACTGCATCTGTAGGCAGCTTGACAACATCTTTGATTTGTATATCAACAGACTCCCGAGTCTCACTGACAGAAGTAATTTTGCTTGTAGTCATAGAAAGTGGAACCAGAGGTGTGGTGGAGGGAAGGGCTTTATCTTGAGGCTTATCAAAACTTGTCTCTTCATCGCTTTCGTCGTCAGAATACTCCTTTGGAGTTTGCTTAGATACATCCAAAGGAGACTTGGGCTTCTCATCTAATTTAGTTTGTGGCTTATCGTCTTTTACGTCAGCAATTGGTTTTAGAATATCGTCAGATTTTTGGATAGGTTTGTCTGCGATTGGCAGAAGAGGAGTGGTTGAAGCAATGGGCTTATCGTCTTTTACGTCAGCAATTGGTTTTAAAATATCGTCAGATTTTTGGATAGGTTTATCTGCAATTGGCAGAAGAGGAGTAGTTGAAGCAATGGGTTTTTCTTGTGGCTTCACAGCTTCCAATTCTTCATCACTCTCATCGTCTGAATATTGTTTTGGAATTGTCTTTGCTAACTCAGTTGGGGACTTGGGTTTCTCAACAGATTTTACTGCATCTGTAGGCAGCTTGACAACATCTTTGATTTGTATATCAACAGACTCCCGAGTTTCACTGACAGAAGTAATTTTGCTTGTAGTCATAGAAAGTGGAACCAGAGGTGTGGTGGAGGGAAGGGCTTTATCTTGAGGCTTATCAAAACTTGTCTCTTCATCGCTTTCGTCGTCAGAATACTCCTTTGGAGTTTGCTTAGATACATCCAAAGGAGACTTGGGCTTCTCATCTAATTTAGTTTGTGGCTTATCGTCTTTTACGTCAGCAATTGGTTTTAGAATATCGTCAGATTTTTGGATAGGTTTGTCTGCGATTGGCAGAAGAGGAGTGGTTGAAGCAATGGGCTTATCGTCTTTTACGTCAGCAATTGGTTTTAAAATATCGTCAGATTTTTGGATAGGCTTGTCTGCGATTGGCAGAAGAGGAGTGGTTGAAGCAATGGGTTTTTCTTGTGGCTTCACAGCTTCCAATTCTCCATCACTCTCATCGTCTGAATATTGTTTTGGAATTGTCTTTGCTAACTCAGTTGGGGTTTTGGGTTTCTCAAGAGATTTTACTGCATCTGTAGGCAGCTTGACAACATCTTTGATTTGTATATCAACAGACTCCCGAGTCTCACTGACAGAAGTAATTTTATTTGTAGTTATAGAAAGTGGTACCAGAGGTGCTGTGGAGGGAAGGGCTTTATCTTGAGGCTTATCAAAACTTGTCTCTTCATCGCTTTCGTCGTCAGAATACTCCTTTGGAGTTTGCTTAGATACATCCAAAGGAGACTTGGGCTTCTCATCTAATTTAGTTTGTGGCTTATCGTCTTTTACGTCAGCAATTGGTTTTAGAATATCGTCAGACTTTTGGATAGGTTTGTCTGCAATTGGCAGAAGAGGAGAGGTTGAAGCAATGGGCTTTTCTTGTGGCTTCACAGCTTCCAATTCTTCATCACTCTCATCGTCTGAATATTGTTTTGGAATTGTCTTTGCTAACTCAGTTGGGGACTTGGGTTTCTCAAATGATTTTACTGCATCTGTAGGCAGCTTGACAACATCTTTGATTTGTATATCAATAGTCTCCCGAGTCTCACTGACAGAAGTAATTTTACTTGTAGTCATAGAAGGTGGAACCAGAGGTGTGGTGGAGGGAAGAGCTTTATCTTGAGGCTTATCAAAACTTGTCTCTTCATCGCTTTCGTCGTCAGAATACTCCTTTGGAGTTTGCTTAGATACATCCAAAGGAGACTTGGGCTTCTCATCTAATTTAGTTTGTGGCTTATCGTCTTTTACGTCAGTAATTGGTTTTAGAATATCGTCAGACTTTTGGATAGGTTTGTCTGCAATTGGCAGAAGAGGAGAGGTTGAAGCAATGGGCTTTTCTTGTTGCTTCACAGCTTCCAATTCTTCATCACTCTCATCGTCTGAATATTGTTTTGGAATTGTCTTTGCTAACTCAGTTGGGGACTTGGGTTTCTCAACAGATTTTACTGCATCTGTAGGCAGCTTGACAACATCTTTGATTTGTATATCAATAGTCTCCCGAGTCTCACTGACAGAAGTAATTTTACTTGTAGTTATAGAAAGTGGTACCAGAGGTGCTGTGGAGGGAAGGGCTTTATCTTGAGGCTTGTCAAAACTTGTCTCTTCATCGCTTTCGTCGTCAGAATACTCCTTTGGAGTTTGCTTAGATACATCCAAAGGAGACTTGGGCTTCTCATCTAATTTAGTTTGTGGCTTATCGTCTTTTACGTCAGCAATTGGTTTTAGAATATCGTCAGACTTTTGGATAGGTTTGTCTGCAATTGGCAGAAGAGGAGAGGTTGAAGCAATGGGCTTTTCTTGTGGCTTCACAGCTTCCAATTCTTCATCACTCTCATCGTCTGAATATTGTTTTGGAATTGTCTTTGCTAACTCAGTTGGGGACTTGGGTTTCTCAACAGATTTTACTGCATCTGTAGGCAGCTTGACAACATCTTTGATTTGTATATCAATAGTCTCCCGAGTCTCACTGACAGAAGTAATTTTACTTGTAGTTATAGAAAGTGGTACCAGAGGTGTTGTGGAGGGAAGGGCTTTATCTTGAGGCCTATCAAAACTTGTCTCTTCATCGCTTTCGTCGTCAGAATATTCCTTTGGAGTTTGCTTAGATACATCCAAAGGAGACTTGGGCTTCTCATCTAATTTAGTTTGTGGCTTATCGTCTTTTACGTCAGTAATTGGTTTTAGAATATCGTCAGACTTTTGGATAGGTTTGTCTGCAATTGGCAGAAGAGGAGAGGTTGAAGCAATGGGCTTTTCTTGTTGCTTCACAGCTTCCAATTCTTCATCACTCTCATCGTCTGAATATTGTTTTGGAATTGTCTTTGCTAACTCAGTTGGGGACTTGGGTTTCTCAATAGATTTTACTGCATCTGTAGGCAGCTTGACAACATCTTTGATTTGTATATCAACAGACTCCCGAGTCTCACTGACAGAAGTAATTTTACTTGTAGTTATAGAAAGTGGTACCAGAGGTGCTGTGGAGGGAAGGGCTTTATCTTGAGGCTTATCAAAACTTGTCTCTTCATCGCTTTCGTCGTCAGAATACTCCTTTGGAGTTTGCTTAGATACATCCAAAGGAGACTTGGGCTTCTCATCTAATTTAGTTAGTGGCTTATCGTCTTTTACGTCAGCAATTGGTTTTAGAATATCGTCAGATTTTTGGATAGGTTTATCTGCAATTGGCAGAAGAGGAGTAGTTGAAGCAATGGGTTTTTCTTGTGGCTTCACAGCTTCCAATTCTTCATCACTCTCATCGTCTGAATCTTGTTTTGGAATTGTGTTTGCTAACTCAGTTGGGGACTTGGGTTTCTCAATAGATTTTACTGCATCTGTAGGCAGCTTGACAACATCTTTGATTTGTATATCAACAGACTCCCGAGTCTCACTGACAGAAGTAATTTTACTTGTAGTCATAGAAAGTGGTACCAGAGGTGCTGTGGAGGGAAGGGCTTTATCTTGAGGCCTATCAAAACTTGTCTCTTCATCGCTTTCGTCGTCAGAATACTCCTTTGGAGTTTGCTTAGATACATCCAAAGGAGACTTGGGCTTCTCATCTAATTTAGTTTGTGGCTTATCGTCTTTTACGTCAGTAATTGGTTTTAAAATATCGTCAGATTTTTGGATAGGTTTGTCTGCAATTGGCAGAAGAGGAGAGGTTGAAGCAATGGGCTTTTCTTGTTGCTTCACAGCTTCCAATTCTTCATCACTCTCATCGTCTGAATATTGTTTTGGAATTGTCTTTGCTAACTCAGTTGGGGACTTGGGTTTCTCAATAGATTTTACTGCATCTGTAGGCAGCTTGACAACATCTTTGATTTGTATATCAACAGACTCCCGAGTCTCACTGACAGAAGTAATTTTACTTGTAGTTATAGAAAGTGGTACCAGAGGTGCTGTGGAGGGAAGGGCTTTATCTTGAGGCTTATCAAAACTTGTCTCTTCATCGCTTTCGTCGTCAGAATACTCCTTTGGAGTTTGCTTAGATACATCCAAAGGAGACTTGGGCTTCTCATCTAATTTAGTTTGTGGCTTATCGTCTTTTACGTCAGCAATTGGTTTTAGAATATCGTCAGATTTTTGGATAGGTTTATCTGCAATTGGCAGAAGAGGAGTAGTTGAAGCAATGGGTTTTTCTTGTGGCTTCACAGCTTCCAATTCTTCATCACTCTCATCGTCTGAATATTGTTTTGGAATTGTCTTTGCTAACTCAGTTGGGGACTTGGGTTTCTCAACAGATTTTACTGCATCTGTAGGCAGCTTGACAACATCTTTGATTTGTATATCAACAGACTCCCGAGTCTCACTGACAGAAGTAATTTTGCTTGTAGTCATAGAAAGTGGAACCAGAGGTGTGGTGGAGGGAAGGGCTTTATCTTGAGGCTTATCAAAACTTGTCTCTTCATCGCTTTCGTCGTCAGAATACTCCTTTGGAGTTTGCTTAGATACATCCAAAGGAGACTTGGGCTTCTCATCTAATTTAGTTTGTGGCTTATCGTCTTTTACGTCAGCAATTGGTTTTAGAATATCGTCAGATTTTTGGATAGGTTTGTCTGCGATTGGCAGAAGAGGAGTGGTTGAAGCAATGGGCTTATCGTCTTTTACGTCAGCAATTGGTTTTAAAATATCGTCAGATTTTTGGATAGGCTTGTCTGCGATTGGCAGAAGAGGAGTGGTTGAAGCAATGGGTTTTTCTTGTGGCTTCACAGCTTCCAATTCTCCATCACTCTCATCGTCTGAATATTGTTTTGGAATTGTCTTTGCTAACTCAGTTGGGGTTTTGGGTTTCTCAAGAGATTTTACTGCATCTGTAGGCAGCTTGACAACATCTTTGATTTGTATATCAACAGACTCCCGAGTCTCACTGACAGAAGTAATTTTATTTGTAGTTATAGAAAGTGGTACCAGAGGTGCTGTGGAGGGAAGGGCTTTATCTTGAGGCTTATCAAAACTTGTCTCTTCATCGCTTTCGTCGTCAGAATACTCCTTTGGAGTTTGCTTAGATACATCCAAAGGAGACTTGGGCTTCTCATCTAATTTAGTTTGTGGCTTATCGTCTTTTACGTCAGCAATTGGTTTTAGAATATCGTCAGACTTTTGGATAGGTTTGTCTGCAATTGGCAGAAGAGGAGAGGTTGAAGCAATGGGCTTTTCTTGTTGCTTCACAGCTTCCAATTCTTCATCACTCTCATCGTCTGAATATTGTTTTGGAATTGTCTTTGCTAACTCAGTTGGGGACTTGGGTTTCTCAACAGATTTTACTGCATCTGTAGGCAGCTTGACAACATCTTTGATTTGTATATCAATAGTCTCCCGAGTCTCACTGACAGAAGTAATTTTACTTGTAGTTATAGAAAGTGGTACCAGAGGTGCTGTGGAGGGAAGGGCTTTATCTTGAGGCTTGTCAAAACTTGTCTCTTCATCGCTTTCGTCGTCAGAATACTCCTTTGGAGTTTGCTTAGATACATCCAAAGGAGACTTGGGCTTCTCATCTAATTTAGTTTGTGGCTTATCGTCTTTTACGTCAGCAATTGGTTTTAGAATATCGTCAGACTTTTGGATAGGTTTGTCTGCAATTGGCAGAAGAGGAGAGGTTGAAGCAATGGGCTTTTCTTGTGGCTTCACAGCTTCCAATTCTTCATCACTCTCATCGTCTGAATATTGTTTTGGAATTGTCTTTGCTAACTCAGTTGGGGACTTGGGTTTCTCAACAGATTTTACTGCATCTGTAGGCAGCTTGACAACATCTTTGATTTGTATATCAATAGTCTCCCGAGTCTCACTGACAGAAGTAATTTTACTTGTAGTTATAGAAAGTGGTACCAGAGGTGTTGTGGAGGGAAGGGCTTTATCTTGAGGCCTATCAAAACTTGTCTCTTCATCGCTTTCGTCGTCAGAATATTCCTTTGGAGTTTGCTTAGATACATCCAAAGGAGACTTGGGCTTCTCATCTAATTTAGTTTGTGGCTTATCGTCTTTTACGTCAGTAATTGGTTTTAGAATATCGTCAGACTTTTGGATAGGTTTGTCTGCAATTGGCAGAAGAGGAGAGGTTGAAGCAATGGGCTTTTCTTGTTGCTTCACAGCTTCCAATTCTTCATCACTCTCATCGTCTGAATATTGTTTTGGAATTGTCTTTGCTAACTCAGTTGGGGACTTGGGTTTCTCAATAGATTTTACTGCATCTGTAGGCAGCTTGACAACATCTTTGATTTGTATATCAACAGACTCCCGAGTCTCACTGACAGAAGTAATTTTACTTGTAGTTATAGAAAGTGGTACCAGAGGTGCTGTGGAGGGAAGGGCTTTATCTTGAGGCTTATCAAAACTTGTCTCTTCATCGCTTTCGTCGTCAGAATACTCCTTTGGAGTTTGCTTAGATACATCCAAAGGAGACTTGGGCTTCTCATCTAATTTAGTTAGTGGCTTATCGTCTTTTACGTCAGCAATTGGTTTTAGAATATCGTCAGATTTTTGGATAGGTTTATCTGCAATTGGCAGAAGAGGAGTAGTTGAAGCAATGGGTTTTTCTTGTGGCTTCACAGCTTCCAATTCTTCATCACTCTCATCGTCTGAATCTTGTTTTGGAATTGTGTTTGCTAACTCAGTTGGGGACTTGGGTTTCTCAATAGATTTTACTGCATCTGTAGGCAGCTTGACAACATCTTTGATTTGTATATCAACAGACTCCCGAGTCTCACTGACAGAAGTAATTTTACTTGTAGTCATAGAAAGTGGTACCAGAGGTGCTGTGGAGGGAAGGGCTTTATCTTGAGGCCTATCAAAACTTGTCTCTTCATCGCTTTCGTCGTCAGAATACTCCTTTGGAGTTTGCTTAGATACATCCAAAGGAGACTTGGGCTTCTCATCTAATTTAGTTTGTGGCTTATCGTCTTTTACGTCAGTAATTGGTTTTAAAATATCGTCAGATTTTTGGATAGGTTTGTCTGCAATTGGCAGAAGAGGAGAGGTTGAAGCAATGGGCTTTTCTTGTTGCTTCACAGCTTCCAATTCTTCATCACTCTCATCGTCTGAATATTGTTTTGGAATTGTCTTTGCTAACTCAGTTGGGGACTTGGGTTTCTCAATAGATTTTACTGCATCTGTAGGCAGCTTGACAACATCTTTGATTTGTATATCAACAGACTCCCGAGTCTCACTGACAGAAGTAATTTTACTTGTAGTTATAGAAAGTGGTACCAGAGGTGCTGTGGAGGGAAGGGCTTTATCTTGAGGCTTATCAAAACTTGTCTCTTCATCGCTTTCGTCGTCAGAATACTCCTTTGGAGTTTGCTTAGATACATCCAAAGGAGACTTGGGCTTCTCATCTAATTTAGTTTGTGGCTTATCGTCTTTTACGTCAGCAATTGGTTTTAGAATATCGTCAGATTTTTGGATAGGTTTATCTGCAATTGGCAGAAGAGGAGTAGTTGAAGCAATGGGTTTTTCTTGTGGCTTCACAGCTTCCAATTCTTCATCACTCTCATCGTCTGAATCTTGTTTTGGAATTGTGTTTGCTAACTCAGTTGGGGACTTGGGTTTCTCAATAGATTTTACTGCATCTGTAGGCAGCTTGACAACATCTTTGATTTGTATATCAACAGACTCCCGAGTCTCACTGACAGAAGTAATTTTACTTGTAGTCATAGAAAGTGGTACCAGAGGTGTTGTGGAGGGAAGGGCTTTATCTTGAGGCCTATCAAAACTTGTCTCTTCATCGCTTTCGTCGTCAGAATACTCCTTTGGAGTTTGCTTAGATACATCCAAAGGAGACTTGGGCTTCTCATCTAATTTAGTTTGTGGCTTATCGTCTTTTACGTCAGCAATTGGTTTTAGAATATCGTCAGATTTTTGGATAGGTTTATCTGCAATTGGCAGAAGAGGAGTAGTTGAAGCAATGGGTTTTTCTTGTGGCTTCACAGCTTCCAATTCTTCATCACTCTCATCGTCTGAATCTTGTTTTGGAATTGTGTTTGCTAACTCAGTTGGGGACTTGGGTTTCTCAATAGATTTTACTGCATCTGTAGGCAGCTTGACAACATCTTTGATTTGTATATCAACAGACTCCCGAGTCTCACTGACAGAAGTAATTTTACTTGTAGTCATAGAAAGTGGTACCAGAGGTGTTGTGGAGGGAAGGGCTTTATCTTGAGGCCTATCAAAACTTGTCTCTTCATCGCTTTCGTCGTCAGAATACTCCTTTGGAGTTTGCTTAGATACATCCAAAGGAGACTTGGGCTTCTCATCTAATTTAGTTTGTGGCTTATCGTCTTTTACGTCAGTAATTGGTTTTAAAATATCGTCAGATTTTTGGATAGGTTTATCTGAGATTGGCAGAAGAGGAGTAGTTGAAGCACTGGGTTTTTCTTGTGGCTTCACAGCTTCCAATTCTTCATCACTCTCATCGTCTGAATATTGTTTTGGAATTGTCTTTGCTAACTCAGTTGGGGACATGGGTTTCTCAACAGATTTTACTGCATCTGTAGGCAGCTCGACAACATCTTTGATTTGTATATCAACAGACTCCCGAGTCTCACTGACAGAAGTAATTTTACTTGTAGTTATAGAAAGTGGTACCAGAGGTGTTGTGGAGGGAAGGGCTTTATCTTGAGGCTTATCAAAACTTGTCTCTTCATCGCTTTCGTCGTCAGAATACTCCTTTGGAGTTTGCTTAGATACATCCAAAGGAGACTTGGGCTTCTCATCTAATTTAGTTTGTGGCTTATCGTCTTTTACGTCAGTAATTGGTTTTAGAATATCGTCAGATTTTTGGATAGGTTTGTCTGCGATTGGCAGGAGAGGAGTGGTTGAAGCAATGGGCTTATCGTCTTTTACGTCAGCAATTGGTTTTAGAATATCGTCAGATTTTTGGATAGGTTTATCTGCAATTGGCAGAAGAGGAGTAGTTGAAGCAATGGGTTTTTCTTGTGGCTTCACAGCTTCCAATTCTTCATCACTCTCATCGTCTGAATATTGTTTTGGAATTGTCTTTGCTAACTCAGTTGGGGACTTGGGTTTCTCAACAGATTTTACTGCATCTGTAGGCAGCTTGACAACATCCTTGATTTGTATATCAACAGACTCCCGAGTTTCACTGACAGAAGTAATTTTGCTTGTAGTCATAGAAAGTGGAACCAGAGGTGTGGTGGAGGGAAGGGCTTTATCTTGAGGCTTATCAAAACTTGTCTCTTCATCGCTTTCGTCGTCAGAATACTCCTTTGGAGTTTGCTTAGATACATCCAAAGGAGACTTGGGCTTCTCATCTAATTTAGTTTGTGGCTTATCGTCTTTTACGTCAGCAATTGGTTTTAGAATATCGTCAGATTTTTGGATAGGTTTGTCTGCGATTGGCAGAAGAGGAGTGGTTGAAGCAATGGGCTTATCGTCTTTTACGTCAGCAATTGGTTTTAAAATATCGTCAGATTTTTGGATAGGTTTATCTGCAATTGGCAGAAGAGGAGTAGTTGAAGCAATGGGTTTTTCTTGTGGCTTCACAGCTTCCAATTCTTCATCACTCTCATCGTCTGAATCTTGTTTTGGAATTGTGTTTGCTAACTCAGTTGGGGACTTGGGTTTCTCAATAGATTTTACTGCATCTGTAGGCAGCTTGACAACATCTTTGATTTGTATATCAACAGACTCCCGAGTCTCACTGACAGAAGTAATTTTACTTGTAGTCATAGAAAGTGGTACCAGAGGTGTTGTGGAGGGAAGGGCTTTATCTTGAGGCCTATCAAAACTTGTCTCTTCATCGCTTTCGTCGTCAGAATACTCCTTTGGAGTTTGCTTAGATACATCCAAAGGAGACTTGGGCTTCTCATCTAATTTAGTTTGTGGCTTATCGTCTTTTACGTCAGTAATTGGTTTTAAAATATCGTCAGATTTTTGGATAGGTTTATCTGAGATTGGCAGAAGAGGAGTAGTTGAAGCACTGGGTTTTTCTTGTGGCTTCACAGCTTCCAATTCTTCATCACTCTCATCGTCTGAATATTGTTTTGGAATTGTCTTTGCTAACTCAGTTGGGGACATGGGTTTCTCAACAGATTTTACTGCATCTGTAGGCAGCTCGACAACATCTTTGATTTGTATATCAACAGACTCCCGAGTCTCACTGACAGAAGTAATTTTACTTGTAGTTATAGAAAGTGGTACCAGAGGTGTTGTGGAGGGAAGGGCTTTATCTTGAGGCTTATCAAAACTTGTCTCTTCATCGCTTTCGTCGTCAGAATACTCCTTTGGAGTTTGCTTAGATACATCCAAAGGAGACTTGGGCTTCTCATCTAATTTAGTTTGTGGCTTATCGTCTTTTACGTCAGTAATTGGTTTTAGAATATCGTCAGATTTTTGGATAGGTTTGTCTGCGATTGGCAGGAGAGGAGTGGTTGAAGCAATGGGCTTATCGTCTTTTACGTCAGCAATTGGTTTTAGAATATCGTCAGATTTTTGGATAGGTTTATCTGCAATTGGCAGAAGAGGAGTAGTTGAAGCAATGGGTTTTTCTTGTGGCTTCACAGCTTCCAATTCTTCATCACTCGCATCGTCTGAATATTGTTTTGGAATTGTCTTTGCTAACTCAGTTGGGGACTTGGGTTTCTCAACAGATTTTACTGCATCTGTAGGCAGCTTGACAACATCCTTGATTTGTATATCAACAGACTCCCGAGTTTCACTGACAGAAGTAATTTTGCTTGTAGTCATAGAAAGTGGAACCAGAGGTGTGGTGGAGGGAAGGGCTTTATCTTGAGGCTTATCAAAACTTGTCTCTTCATCGCTTTCGTCGTCAGAATACTCCTTTGGAGTTTGCTTAGATACATCCAAAGGAGACTTGGGCTTCTCATCTAATTTAGTTTGTGGCTTATCGTCTTTTACGTCAGTAATTGGTTTTAAAATATCGTCAGATTTTTGGATAGGTTTATCTGAGATTGGCAGAAGAGGAGTAGTTGAAGCACTGGGTTTTTCTTGTGGCTTCACAGCTTCCAATTCTTCATCACTCTCATCGTCTGAATATTGTTTTGGAATTGTCTTTGCTAACTCAGTTGGGGACTTGGGTTTCTCAACAGATTTTACTGCATCTGTAGGCAGCTCGACAACATCTTTGATTTGTATATCAACAGACTCCCGAGTCTCACTGACAGAAGTAATTTTACTTGTAGTTATAGAAAGTGGTACCAG